>NW_026931334.1:192500-417500 GCF_032062105.1 Saccostrea cuccullata | reverse complement strand
TCCGCTACAGTGGCGTTACCTAGGGACAGGGTGGCACCAGATCTATACCACATGGTGTTTCTGTACTCCCGTGTCCATTGATAGTCACAGTCAGGGACACAGTCTGCTACACAGGTGATGCGAGGAATAACTGCCCCCTGCTCAACTTCTAGGACAGTAACATTGGGGGAGAGGCCAACTGAAGATCCAGGTCCATCTAAGGAAAAAAATGATTAACAGAACCCTTCAAAGACATACTAGTTCAGACAGTGTTTCTTGATAAATAGAACTGACCTTAACTTTTAAGCAAAAAGACTTGTGAAATTTTTTTTCTCTGTGTATATGTAGAAAGTATGAAATTTAAGTATGCAGGCTAAAACACTTCAATTTTTTTTATGTCTCTCAGAATTTTTAAAATCAAAATCCTGAAAGGCTTTAATGGTGTCAAACATGTAAAACAATATCAATTTAAAGTTCTTTTAAATTTGATATAAAATGTTAACTTCAAACAAAATGTGACACAGTTTTGGGGCCTTATACCATGGTCTGAATAGAGTAGGGTTCAAACTGACCAGACACCATTCATCTCTTTTTCAGTCAGTTGAAAAAACTATGAAGGATTCAATGAATTCACATAATATTACTTTAATTGTCAATGTCTTAGCATTGTTTTAGTGCCTTGAACTCACACATGACCTCCAATATTGTAGAGGCATTTCTGGTGACCTCCTGTAAAGTGTTATTTCCCCTTTGTTTTACACTGGTGGCCTCCAGTACATACACCCCTGCTTGGTCCCTCGAGACGTTCTCCAGAAATAGATCGCCGTCAGTCGAGAGAACCGTGCTGTTTCCCGCCCTTCTCCAGGCCAGTGTGGCGGGAGGGTTCGCTGACACAGAGCCGTAGATTGTGGCATTCACTCCCTCCTTGTATGATAATTCAGACATAACATTCAGTTCTGGTCCATCTGTAAGGAGAACATATTTAAATCCTTTCTCTAGTACAGCATGTCATATCAAAGTACTGCACTGAGTACTTTTGAAAAATAAATAAATTGTGCATACATGTAATTACTAGGGATCATGGATATCAAAATATTAATTTTCCTTAGTCGAACATTCAATTGCATTATTCAAACGATAGTCCACTATTACGAGCATTTATCATTTTTTTTATATCACAGTGTTTTTGAAAGCTTATAGATTAATTTAAAATAAATCGGAAAATTTGAATGTTATTGGAAATAGGGAATTGTAAACACACACTATACACACCTCCGATGAAAATGTTTTTAATACTGTTTGTTCAATTAATGATTGCCCAAGCTATATATCAACAAGAGATGTTTGTAAAACACTTATGCCCCCCTCCCCCCAAATTGGAATTTTTCCAAGTCCAAGGGGTATAACTCTGTCAAAAATTATGCGATTGTACCCAAAACAGAACTCGACCTAGATATTTATTTGATATATCTGTATACCAAATTTCATTTCAATATGTACAACGGTTGCAAAGAAAATGAATGGAAACGGCAAATAATTGGATTTTTTCTAAGACCAAGGGGCATAACTCTGTCAAAGATGGTGCGATCGTACCCAAAACAGAACTCGTCCTAGATATTTATTTGATATATCTGTATACCAAATTTCATTTCAATATGTACAACGGTTGCAAAGAAAATGAACGGAAACGGCAAATAATTGAATTTTTTCTAAGTCCAAGGGGCATAACTCTGTCAAGGATGGTGCGATCGTACCCAAAACAGAACTCGACCTAGATATTTATTTGATATATCTGTATACCAAATTTCATTTCAATATGTACAACGGTTGCAAAGAAAATGAACGGAAATGGCAAATAATTGAATTTTTTCTAAGTCCAAGGGGCATAACTCTGACAAAAATGATGTGATCATACCCAAAACAGAACTCGACCTAGATATTCATGTGATATATCTGTATACCAAATTTCATTTCAGTAGGTGCAACGGTTTTGAAGAAAATGAACGGAAACTAAGTGGACCGACAGACCGACGGACCGACAGACCGACCGACAGACAGCAGCAAAGCAATATGCCCTCCCTTCTTCGAAGGGGGGCATAAATATTGTCTTTTATGTTAGATTATTGTTTTAATAATTATCGAACTTTAAAACTTCACGGCTATGCAAAAATTGTGTGTTCATAAGCATTTGAAATTCCTAGAGTTTATAAATAAATAATTGGTAGAAGTCAATTATTGAATTAAACAATTTTCATAGTCCAGTAGAGCGTTATATAATTTACTACGTACAATAACAAAAAAGTCAGTGATTGAGAAATAATTATTGAGGTATGTAATTACTGTATTTTCAATATGTACAATGTGGAAAATTATTTATATATAACTGTGACTGTGTTTGAGCTCTTATTTGTCTGAGGACGTACACTATACAGCTGTTTAATTTGAGGTACAACCCTTTTTCAATTTTGAAATGAAAATTTCATTATCACCCCCTTTTCTTGCACTTATTTTATATTCGAATGTTTTTTCATTATTCGATTGTCGGTCCATTCGACTGACATTCAAATAGTCGACTATTCGTTAACATCCCTAGTAATTACACTTGGAAAATTCTTTTGCTTTTTCTAAATAAATTTTTAAAAAATTGTTATTTACTGGAAATTACCCGGTACTGCAAATTTATACATAAGGTAAAAGGACAAATGAATAAGATTGGAGTTCTTGGGAATTAACAACATAAAAATATGATATCCTCTGACAATGTGGAAAGTTTTAATTTTTTGAAATATATATAGTGTTTTTCTATTCAGGATAAAAAAAGAAAACTGACACTGAACTGTGATTGTGACCCCCAGGTAGGACCTGCCAGCAGAATTCTGGGCACTACAACTAAACATGTTTCCATTCTGATTCCTCTTGATGTCAGATATCACCAAGGACTGACCCACTGAAAGAAAACATATAGGTACAGGCATCCAGAAAGTTAGAGTACTAGTAAAACATACAATGTTTGCTTGCAAGACCATATTATAAACATTATGAGATGAAAGACTTCTTCGCACAGATTGTGTGCTAATTAAGTTATAAAGTAACATGAAGCAGATTTTTGTCAAAAGAACCAAAAAAAAAAAAAACAACAACAACATAATTCCTCCATATTCAAATTAAGGTAAAATTCTTTAATTTGCTTTTTTGTCATTGTATCATTCCAGTCTTTTAATCAGTGATAGTAAGATATGAATGATTTGTAAATCACCTCCGCCACTCCAGGAGGCAGTTGTCATTGGATTGGCTGCCACCACCTCACAGGTCAAATTTAAGGTGGCTCCCTCCTCTACCACAGAGCTCCCTCCAACAACTAAATCTGGGTCATCTGTCAAAAATAATGGGTAAACAAAGATTAAAATCAGCTTTTCCCAAGACAACTCTAACACAATAAAGTTTTACTCAGTCTATTAATTCATGTCTCTCAGATAGAAAGAGGCACAAGAGAGAGAAAATGAGAAAAGAGAGAGAGTGAGAGAGAACATCTATTGACTAGATTATTACAAATCCTTGTAACCACTTACAAAGAATATCCCCAAACTGCTTTGTTTTGGTCACTGTTCTATCTCCAGACCCTCTGACAACACAACTGATATTATTCCCCGTGTAATCTCGGTGATACTTGAAGTTCCACTCTTGTCGTGTATAGTAATGATCACCCTAAATATAGAAGAAACTAGAACTGTCCAAACGGGACAAAATACCCCCCGCTGGGTTTTTCAGAAGTAAGTTTTTCCATAATAAAGATATGGAACGGACACAAATTATGGAATTTTTCTTCCAGTGACCTTGACCTTCCCCCAATGACCTTGGGTCAAGGTCATGACACACCCTTAGGTCATGAGCAATCTTAGTGTGGAGTAGTAGATTCTAATGTCCCTCTGTAAGAAAGATATGGAGCGGACACGATTGCGCAGACAGATAGACAGACGGACGGACAGTTAGACAGACAGACGGACAAGGTGATTCCTATATACCCACCCAAACTTCGTTTGCGGGGGGTATAATTAAAATGATCATGCTTGTTTTCTTATCAGGAACTTTCTTATAAGCATATTTGTCTCAGAATATGTTCTTCTACAACCATGCAATTGTAATGTTTGGCTTTAGATCAATGTACAAAATGTTCATTGTTGATGGTTTAATTCCATCTTACAGTGAAACTTGTCTCTTCCATATATTTTTGATTCCTTAGAAATTGAGGGGATTAAACAACAATCCAGTTTACACAATATTTTACCAAACCAAATTTATATCATAATAAGCAAGATTTCAGAATACACAACACCCAGCTTAGACAAACTTTACTGTAGTTCTGTGCAACTTTTCACTACAAAAATTATATTAAACATGGAAATTTCATAGCATTATTGGATCATAGTAATGAGCATTAAATTAAAATGACAGTATATAACAGCATACGGGTGTAAACTTCTAGCCTTACATATTAGGTGGTGTATGAGGTCTGGATATAAGCTTCTTGTCTTACCCAGTATATATTCATCTACAATATGTGGTGTATCAAGCCTTACATAATTATCTACAATAAGTTGTGTATATGCCTTACATATTTATCTACAATATGTGGTGTATCAAGCCTTACATATTTATCTACAATAGCTGGTGTATCAGGACTGAACTCTGTAGAGCCGTTGTACCATGTGATGGACAGAGCTGGGTTTGTGAATCCTCCGTAACAGATCCAGGTCATTCTGTTTCCCTCCACCCCTGTCTCTCGGCCATATAGTGACACTTGATTATCATATGGTCCATCTGCAAAGTTAACATACTGTAGATTGGCAAATAATGATGACGATTTTAATTTTGCTATGTTCACAATTTATCATTTTTCCTCAAAATAAAACCCCGCCCTAGCACCCGTGACCCTGGGCCCATGAATTTCACAATTTTGGTAGAGGACTCAATGCTCATTACAATCATACCAACAGTTTGACTGCTTGATGTCCAGGATTAAAGAAGAAGATTTTTAAAGAATGGACTAAATTTAGTGGTTTTTGCCCCACCCCCAGGCCCCAGCGGGCAGGGACCATGAAATTCACAATTTTTGTTCCCCTTCACCCATAGATGCTATATGCCAAATTTGGTTGAAATTGGTTCAGTGGTTTCAGAGAAGAAGCTTAAAATGTTCAAATGTTAATGCACAACACAAGAAGAACGTGTGTACGACGAACGATGCAAGTTACAAAGAGAGATAGGTCACCTGAGTTTACTCAGGTGACCTAAAAATAAAGTTAAAGTCTATAATCAGTGTCCTGCTTGATTAAAATTAAACTAAGGTTGATTAGAAACCTTGAATATTTATAATTACATGTATGTTGGTTTTTTTACACCTGGAACTGACCAAAAGTGGGACAGGATATAGCAGACAGCATTGATTAACACTTCAAAATATATGATGGACTACAAACAATAAATTTCTGTATATATGATCAAACAGACCATATATACAGCTATTTGATTTTTGTATTTCCATTATTAGTAATCTGTTAAATCTTGCAAAGTAATGTTAAAGTATTACATTTGGCTGCATATTTTTTATGTGTTTTTAGCAGAAAGAAACTTCCCTTAATCCAAGTACAGCGCTAAATCTCTTGCACATAGATACACAAATTAAAACATTAGGAAATGTGTTAAATTCAATCTACGCTAACTTGTTTAAAAATCAATTTCCGTCAAATACCATACAGGCTAAAAATAATACATTAACAGTAATTATTTTACATTTTAAAAAGAGTACTACATGTAATTAGATGTGAGGTACTACTGGAATTTTGCGAGAACCATAGACTTTTACAGGTGACTGTTTAGTTGCACATTTAAATTTGTATTATTTTTGGAGGTAGCTAGAAAATTGATAACAGATAAGAAAATATTTCAAGTGTTCATGAAATAGTGTTAGCTTGGAGCACTGAAATGTGAAAGCCAAGAGTTGAGGGTAGGATGGTTGTTATTTTCTTCAAGGACGTATATGTGCATTGAAATAAACAGTTATTTTCATTGAATCAAATATTGCGCTATATATATTTATATCGTAAAAAGCTTCCATACATTGTCTTAGTGAAAAAGTAAGTCGTCAACTGTAAAAGTCAGCGCTACTCATAAAAAGTCCACTATCTCAATATCAAAAGTAAAACTTACAGAGTACAGTAAATCTCTTTACTTGGGAGAACCTGGAAGAATTCACTAAACCATAACAAAATATTGACTGGCTATTCATTGAACTGTCCACCGTGATGGGCGGGGCTAACAACGTGGTAGTGTATGTCTCTGTCACATTATCGTACACAGTTGTTGTTGTATACAGGGATACGTTGTTGATGTCTGGGTTTATGGGGTTAAAGGAGAATATTCCAATATTTGTGGGTTGATAATGAGTGCGTGACACAGTACAAGAGATATTGACAACATCATTTTCTTCCACGGTCCCTACTCCATCTAAAGTTACGTCAATAACATCAGCTGAAAAAACATAAGACTGCATAAAATTAAAATTAGTTCAGCCTGTAATTTGCAATATCTTACAAACATTTTGATGAATAAATTATTTGACTTAATAAAATTACTATTGTCTGCATAAAATTACCTTGATATGCATCCTTTAAAAAATTTTTTGCATCAGTGTCAGTAAAACAATAAATACACTATAATACATGTACTAACTTTCTAGAAGTTTTCATCAACAACTTCATTTGACAGTAATAGATAAACTGAACTATCAAGGGTTTTTCTGTCTCTTTTTGAATTTAAACAACAAAGTTTACAGTGAAGATCTTACAGGCCAGATGTACGACAGCTATTTTCTCCAGTTCCTGTCCTGTTGCATTCGTAGCTCTACATTTAAGTACTTGATCATCATCGCTCTTGGTGGCATTTTTAATCAGTGTCACAGTATAGGTACCACTGTCATTTTCTGTGTTATTGTAGACAACTGAGGCATATTCCAATGTCAAGGATGAAAGGTCACTTTTACAGGTCAAGGTCAAATTTTCTCCTTCTATTCCATTTATCTGCCAACTACCACCACTAGTTGTATGAACTGCTCCAACTATTTCCAAGGATGGCCGGGCTTTAAAAGAAAAAAAAATTATTTTAATCAAAATCAGAATGTTATATTCATTTCCAAAATACATATTCAACAATGAAAAACAACGGGTATGGTCATGTAGCTGTACATATTCAACTCATCATCTTTTGCAAATTTTAACATTTAGGCCAAGCTTAAAAAATTCTTTGTTTGCAGTTGCCGACCTATAAATTTAAGACTGGGTCGGTAGGTAGGCATTCTTTTTTTTTTTGGAAAAAAAAAATCAGATTTTTGTTAGATAACAATTAAAAGAGGTTTTCATACACCTACTAGACATGAATAAGCTCATCTCTTGTTATAAACCACTGACTGATAAAAAAAACACTGATTGAAAAAAAAAAATCAAATTACCAAAAGGCTAAAAAAAAGTTTGGGTCGGATGCATTTTCAGTGGGTTGGTAGGCAACTGCAAACAAACTTAATTAATTTTATTTTAGGCCTTAGTAGAATGATGAATTAATAAGGTTTGCTTTTTTAGATATTGACAACATAAAAATGTGATATTTTCTGATGAAATTGAAATTTAGTTTTGAAATCTCCTGAAATTTTTTAAATACTGTAAACCAACTTTTATTCATGTGCGATAAATATTTTGCAAAGTTCACGAGAGCCTCATCATTGCCAATATTTCTTGCCATGAACTGATCCTTGAAGTGTATATGTCTATTAACAACATATCCAGAAATGATTGATTGCAAAATTTAATCATCGCAAACTAGTTTATCCCTGGTAAATCACGAAATTAAGTCATCGTGAATAAAAGTTGGTTTACAGTACATATACAATGTACATGTATTTGACTATTTGTATTCACTCTAGCAGAAAGGAAACTAACGCTGAACTGTGATTGTGACCTTCTCGTATGATCTGCCAGCAGAATTCTGGGCACTACAAGTAAAACTGTTTCCATTCTGATTCCTCTTGATGTCAGATATCACCAAGGACTGACCCACTGAAAGGAAACAAGTAGATACAGGCATACAGAAAGTTATAGCACTAGTAAAACATACAATGTTTGTTTGCAAGACCAATATGTATACATTATGTTTGTATGTTGTTTAACATCCCTCTTAAGAATTTTTCACTTGTACAGAGACGTCACCGCTTGTGGGTGGACAGCTGCAAATTTTGTCCTATACTCAGCACTTACGGCCATAGAGCAGCGAGGGATCTCTTTTTGTGCCAGCACCTACTGCGACACGGAAGATGAAACACTTCTGTGGACAAATTGTGTGCTAGTTATGAAGTAATTATGAAGTACAAGTAGTAGATTTTTCTGAAAAGAACCAGAAAACCAAAAAACATCCTCCAGAACTGAATGTCAAATTCTTTAGTTTGTTATCTTGTCATTGTACCAATGTTCTGATCTTATCTTGATAAACCAATTTTTAATTAGGGAGAGGTCAGACATAAATAATATATGTAAATCACCTCCCCCATCCCAGGAGGCACTTGTCATTGGATTGGCTGCCACAACCTCACAGGTCAAATTTAAGGTGGCTCCCTCCTCTACAACAGAGCCCCCTCCAACAACTAAATCTGGGTCATCTGTCAGATATAATGGGTAAACAAATATTATAATAGAATTCTCTTGAGACACCACTAACACAAAAAATTTTCTGTTTTTTTATTGTCTCTCAGACAGAAACCTTAAACGAGAAAGAAATGGGGTGTCAGAAAAAAAGAGAGAACACCTACTGACTAGGGTTCTACAAATCCTTGTATCCACTTACAAAGAATGTCCCCAAACTGCTTTGTTAAGGTCACCGTTCTATTTCCAGACCCTCTGATAACACAACTGATATTATTCCCCGTGTAATATCGTTGATACTTGAAGTTCCATTCTTGTCGTGTATTGTAATGATCCCCCTAAAAACAATAAAACTCGTCTAGTACAAACACGGATATTGCAAATTCATGAATATAGCAAAGTCATTTTGGATTTCTTATATTTTATAATGAATTAAGGATATAGGGAAGTGATTTCATAGGTCCCAGTGACTTCCTTATAAACGAGTTTTGCCGTATTGATGAAATTAACATGATCGTGGTTGTTTTCTTATCAGGAACTTTGTAATTATAAGCATATTTATCTCAGAATACTGTAAACAAACTATTATTCTAGTCGTCTTTTATTTGGGATTCATCAGTTTGAAATCAATCCACGACGATTAATTTTCAAGACTGAGGAAAGATTCTCTACAAATACAAAGCAAAATAAATAGTTCACAGCAATTCATATTCAGGACTTAAAGTGGGTCATGGAACTCACGATTATTTCTTACACACAAATAAATGTTAGTTTACAGATGTTCTTCTACAACCATGCAGTTGTAATGTTTGGCTTTTGATCAATGTACAAAATGTTGATGGTTTAATTTCATCTATGGGTATAAACATCTAGCCTTACATATTTTTCTACAATAGGTGGTGTATCAAGCCTTACATATTTATCTACAATAGATGGTGTATCAAGTCTTACATATTTATCTACAATAGGTGGTGTATCAAGCCTTACATATTTATCTTCAATAGGTGGTGTATCAAGCCTTACATATTTATCTACAATAGGTGGTGTATCAAGCCTTACATATTTATCTACAATAGGTGGTGTATCAAGCCTTACATATTTATCTACAATAGGTGGTGTATCAAGCCTTACATATTTATCTATAATAGGTGGTGTATCAAGCCTTAAGTATTTATCTACAATAGGTGGTGTATCAAGCCTTAAGTATTTATCTACAATAGGTGGTGTATCAAGCCTTACATATTTATCTACAATAGGTGGTGTATCAAGCCTTACATATTTATCTATAATAGGTGGTGTATCAAGCCTTAAGTATTTATCTACAATAGGTGGTGTATCAAGCCTTACATATTTATCTAAAATAGGTGGTGTATCAAGCCTTACATATTTATCTACAATAGGTGGTGTATCAAGCCTTACATATTTATTTACAATAAGTGGTGTATCAAGCCTTACATATTTATCTACAATAGGTGGTGTATCAAGCCTTACATATTTTTCTACAATAGGTGGTGTATCAAGCCTGACATATTTATCTATAATAGGTGGTGTATCAAGCCTTACATATTTATCTACAATAGGTGGTGTATCAAGCCTTACATATTTATCTACAATAGGTGGTGTATCAAGTCTTACATATTTTTCTATAATAGGTGGAGTATCAAGCCTTACATATTTATCTACAATAAGTGGTGTATCAGGACTGAACTCTGTGGAGCCATTGTACCATGTGAAGGACACGGCTGGGTTTGTAAATCCTCCGTAACAGATCAAAGTCATATCATCTCCCTCCACCTGTGTCTCTATCCCATATACATCTAACAACACCCGATCTTCATATGGTCCATCTGCAAAGTCAATAGATTTAAGGTAATTTTGTGTTGAAGATGATGTTTAACTAGTGCTACATGTATTCAATTATGCCATAAAGAATTAGAAATATTTCCAATTTAATTTTTAAATCTTTCATGTATAATATGAGATTTTGAGGAAAGAACCCAAATCACCTTTGAATGTTTTACTAATAACATATTCTGATGAAGTGCTGTCACAAAACGTATCCCCCCCCCCCCCCAAATTGAACATTGTAGAGCGAGGTTGTAGAGTGAAAGAAGTACAGAAATCATCAGTTTTTTGTGTTCTCAACATCTTCAGATGGATTGTGTACCAATATATTTGAACTGTTTTCAGTAGCATTGGATGCTGTTCTGTTCAGATGGCGACCACTTTTTCTGTCAATTTTTGAAACATTTGTTTTGCTTTTTTCGCTTAAAATTCTCACTGTCTAGAAAGTAAGTAATACTAAAGGTATCCGAAAATTTGATAACCGCTTTATTTAATTTTTATAAAGCTTTGAAGTGTTTTATAAAGAAAATAATCATTTCAATCACAAAACTTTATTTAAAAGTTGATGGCGTTTTAACCTTGGACCATGCACACTATCAGTGACTTAAATGACCGCGATTTTTACAAACATATTAAGTTCAAACAATGAAAACCAATCTATTCTGACTTGGATATTCATAACTTATATTTTGGTATACATGTGCCATAATTATATCTTGAACCAATTAGGGCTGTCACGGGTACCCGAAATGACTGCGAACCGCGGAACAATTCATTCGGGTCGGGTATGGTTCCGTTTTTCCGGAATTCGGTTCGGTTCCGATTTGTATAATAGAATTGGTTTTACTATAAAAATGGCGTCAATAACGAGAGATTTGTTAGTACATTGCCATTATAAGGTGATTTAAATAATTTGTTACAATTGTTTTCTAGTCAGGAAACTACTTTAAACTAGTTATAATATTGCTATTTCTAAGATTAAATGAAAATATTCTTTTTTTTCTTAAAAATAATACAAATCATGAGCTTTTATTCCATTACCTACCCGAACCGAAAAACCCGAAACCGAACCTTAAAAAATCAGAACCGACCCGACGAAAATTTTGTAACCGTGACAGCCCTAGAACCAATCATTTTGACAAAAACGCCATTGTCCATGGACTTTTTGGACAACCCTCGTACATGTATTTCGATCTGGTGTACTATCTCAATAGCGGGAGTAAAACTTACAAAATACAGTAAATCTCTTTACTTGGTAAAACCTTGAAGAATTCACTGAACCATAACAAGATATTGTCTGGCTATTCATTGAACTGTCCACCTTGACGGGCGGGGCTAACACGGTGGTAGTATACGTCTCCGTCACATTGTCGTACACAGATGTTGTTGTATACAGGGATACATTGTTGATGTCTGTGTTTATGGGGTTAAAAGAAAATATTCCAAAATCTGTGGGTTGATAATGCGTGTCTGACACAGTACATGAGATATTGACAACATCATTTTCTTCCACGGTCCCTACTCCATCTAAAGTTACGTCAATCGCATCAGCTGAAAAAAACATATGATTGCATAAATTCAAAATTATTTGTGTAATTTGCAATATCTCTAATACCTATATTCGCTATTCCTTAGAGTGCCATCGCTGCAAACCACGACCAAAATGTACGATCCTCTCCCATTCTGGCTGTAGTTGAATGAGAAGAGAATTTTTCGTAGTTCATTAAAATATTGACCAATGTGAACAAAGCATTGTCAGAAAGTGAACTTTGAAGTGACCTTTCAATACCCAATCGCAGTTTACAAAATATTTCTTGTATAAAGTTGATGTCATTTGTTGATTTCAGTTGCAATGGAAACAATTACTATCATTGGCTGAATATGACATCACAATAGAGAGGCGTAAATATTCAAGATTACGACAATTTATGTGATCAAGCAGCCACAGGTAGAAGAGAGCTATATCTGGACACTGAACCGTGGTTTGAGACAATGCTGGAGTGCAATCATTAAAAAAAATCCCTATACTTAGACCCATATCTCACCACAATGGAAAGTCCCAATGTAGAACAGATTCAAATTGTTATTATGCAGGACTTGTAATTGCCTGAATAATTACTGGGTACTAAAAAATTAGAGCTGCATAAAACCCTTTAAATTTGTGATCCTCACCTGTGTAGTGATGTCAAGGTCACAAGAGCATCTGAAACCTGGTAGTTGTATCTTCTGATGTAACATACCTGTATAGTGATGTCAAGGTCACAAGAGCATCTGAAACCTGGTAGTTGTATCTTCTGATGTTATATACCTGTATAGTGATTAGGAGTGAAACGGTTCACCGCGGTATTTTTTCTCGGTTCGATACACGGTACAAAATCTCTACTTTCGGTTCGGTTCGTTTTTCGGTCAGGATCGTCATTCAGTCGGGTTTGGCATAATGTATAAACAAGCTTTTCTGTATAATTAGTTCAGAAACGTAAGTTTGTGTGGACTTTTAGTTTGTAAAATAATTTTTAACAGTCAAATCAATTAAATTGATACATTCTATCCATTTTGCACATAAATTATTTTACTAGATTAAGTAAAAGGTAGCATAAAACAACACTGAATCTGTTTTCTTCTATAAAAATGTATCGTATCGAAAATAACAGAACCGAGACCAAATTTTTCGATACTTATCGAACCGTGAAGGAGGCGTATCGTTTCACCCCTAATAGTGATGTCAAGGTCACAAGAGCATCTGAAACCTGGTAGTTGTATCTTCTGATGTAATATACCTTTGCAAGTCTGGTCAACATTGTACTTATATGTATTTGAGAAATTTTGACTGATCATTGATTCAGAATTACAGTCAAAATAAAGTAACATCTGAAGCATTCAGACTGAATAAGGACAGAATGAGCACTTATTGATTCCAAGAAATTTTGGTTACTAATGTTTACAAACAATGATCAAATCTTTAATATAAAGCATGCATTGATTAATTATGATCAAATCTTTAATATGAAGTATGCCTTGTCTAATTATGATCAAATCTCTAACCTGAAGTCTGGTACAGCAGTAATGCACATACATTCCAAAACCAAATCATTATCCCCCTGCACTGATCACTAAATCATTCCCTGAAATAAAGTCAGAAAATAAAATTAGCCACAAAAAATTATTTATAAAGTGAATACTATGTAAGTTTAGTTGTGTATTTTAATAAATGAAGTCACAAGTTTTTAAATACCCAATTTCAGATCAAACATGCAAATAGTCTATTTTTCATTTCTTTAATTTTAAGCTTAATATTAAAAAAAATTATTTAATATTCACTATTTAAGTAAAATAAAAATACTATCACCATTTAATAGTCACCCTATATCATGTATATGCAAGTTCATCTAATGCACATGATGCTGTTCTGCTCTTAGCTCCAATATTGAATGGATTGCAAATGAATTTGAAACTCTAGGCACATGCAAGTAGAAATGTTGAATCCAATACCTGCATGACCACCCACTTTGCTAATTGAAATTGAAAATTAAAACTTTTTCCCATCACTGTCCTGACACGGGTTATCATGCATGTAAAGGTTAAAAAATGGCAGGGGGCTGTTCTAAGATTTTTTTATACATACTTCTTACAATATGCATCCACTCGTATTTAAGAATAATCAATATCAGGTACAAGTATGACAAATTAGGCAGATATAAACACTTATTCTGAAATAAAACTTAAGTACCCTGACCAAGACTCTATTGGCTTAACTTTTACCCTGGTACTTTTTAGGTAAATATACTAACTAAGATAATTTTGACATCTTAACAATATGTGCTATTAGGACCACAATATCATGATTACCACAAGAACCCCTGGGTGCTGAATATTTATACAGTTTTTAAAGCATGTTGAATTACAGGACAAATGAATATCAAATCTACTTACAGCTTACCAGAATCAAGTCCAACCTAGGAGGTTCAGTTCGCCCTGGGGGTGAGAGCTAGCTTCACCGGACGCTGGTTATGTGGACAACACCTCAGGTGTGATCTTATCAATAATGTGTCTCCTGTTAATGCATGACAACACACGGTCCAGTAACCTCTCTTTGCGGAACTTGACCTTTAATTGACACCATGCATTTATCTGATTCAACAGCCTGAAACATCGATACAATTTCTATCTATTATCATGATAATTTCAACATTTTTAAAACTCAACAAGAGGCCCATGGGCCACATTGCTCACCTGAGCACTGTGGCTAGGAAAAAGCAAAATTGGTTTATACTTGAAAAGCTTAAATCCAAAAGTAGTCCCATGACCAATCATGGCTTTGCTGATTTTTAAAGAATTTTCCTATACATTTCTATGTAAAACTTTGGTCGGCAATTTTGGCCCCACCCAACCCCTGGGGGCCATGATTTGAACAAACTTGAATCTACACTACCTGAGGATGCTTCCATATAAATATGATCAATTATGGCTTTGTTGTTCTTAAGGAGAAGATTTTTAAAGAATTTTCCTATATATTTCTATGTAAAACTTTGGTCGGCCATTTTGGCCCCACTCTACCCCTGGGGGTCATGATTTGAACAAATCTAAATCTACACTACCTGAGGATGCTTCCATATAAATATGATCAATTATGGCTTTGCTATTCTTGAGAAGAAGATTTTTAAGGAATTTTCCTATATATTTCTATGTAATACTTTGAGTTGGCCATTTTTGCCCCACCCTACCCCTGGGGGTCATGATTTGAACAAACTTGAATCTACACTACCTGAGGATGCTTCCATATGAATATGATCAACTATGGCTTTGTTATTCTTGAAGAGAAGATGTTTAAAGAATTTTTCTATATATTTCTATGTAAAACTTTGGGTTGGCCATTTTTGCCCCACCCTACCCCTGGGGGTCATGATTTGAACAAATCTAAATCTACACTACCTGAGGATGCTTCAATACAAATATGATCAATTATGGCTTTGCTATTCTTGAGAAGAAGATTTTTAAAGAATTTTCCTATATATTTCTATGTAAAACTTTGAGTTGGCCATTTTTGCCCCACCCTACCCCTGGGGGTCATGATTTGAACAAATCTAAATTTACCCTACCTGAGGATGCTTCCATATAAATATGATCAATTATGGCTTTGCTATTCTTGAGAAGAAGATTTTTAAAGAATTTTCCTATATATTTCTATGTAAAACTTTGGTCAGCAATTTTGGCCCCGCCCAACCCCTTTGGGTCATGATTTGAACAAACTTGAATCTACCCTACCTGAGGATGCTTCCATATAAATATGATCAATTATGGCTTTGCTATTCTTGAGGAGAAGATTTTTTAAAGAATTTTCCTATATATTTCTATGTAAAACTTTGGTCGGCCATTTTGGCCCCGCCCTACCCCTGGGGGTCATGATTTGAACAAACTTGAATCTACCCTACCTGAGGATGCTTCCATATAAATATGATCAATTATGGCTTTGCTATTCTTGAGGAGAACATTTTTTAAAGAATTTTCCTATATATTTCTATGTAAAACTTTGGTCGGCCATTTTGGCCCCGCCCTACCCCTGGGGGTCATGATTTGAACAAATTTGAATCTACACTACCTGAAGATGTTTCCCCATAAGTTTCATCTTTCCTGGCACAGTGGTTCTTGAGAAGAAGATTTTTAAAACATGCCACCAAATTTTCGTTAATTCCCAATTATCTCCCCTTGAATGAGGGCGTGGCCCTTCATTTGAACAAACTTGAATCCCCTTTACCCAAGGATACTTTGTGGCAAGTTTGGTTGAAATTGGCCCAGCGGTTCTTGATAAGAAGTCGAAAATGTGAAAAGTTTACAGACAGACAGACAGACAGACAGACGGACGGACAGACAGACAGACGGACAGACGGACGCCGGACAAAATGTGATCAGAAAAGCTCACTTGAGCCTTCGGCTCAGGTGAGCTAAAAATGAAATCAAATGAAATCCATATCATGTACAATGTGCCCAAAATAGTATGGTTTACATCAAGTTTGATTTACATTCATAATAAAAAATATGCTGCATTATATTTAATTTTTACAGAATTCCATAGCTGATGTCCAGTAGCTTTCTTATAAAAGCATTGCTCAGTAACATTATACTAATTTTTAACATATCAAACAGTACAAAATTAGCTGCAATCTTTTCATGTCCTCCCAGCAATGCATATTCTGTGAGGGCTTTCAATATTTAAAAAAACAAGAGGCCCACTGGCCTTATAGGTCACCTGAGTATCGTGTAACAACTTTCAAACAATTAAAATTGGTTCGTGTTTTAAACCAGAGGCCATGAAATTTGCAATTCACAATTTTGAAAGAGGCACCAATGCTTATCATAATTATAAACTTAGCATGCTTACTCTATTTACCTAATACCCAGATGTAGATCAGAGTAACAAAGAGAAAATGCACTTCCACTTTAAAACCAGTTGTGCACCTCATCCCAAAGGAACCACTGACCCTGGGGCCACATATTTCAGAATTTTGCAAATTTTATCATAAAATGGTTGATTAATACTAAAGAGCAGATTTCAAAGCATTAATTAATTTTCAGACTATTAACCCCCCCCCCCCCCCCGACCCGAGGGCATAAAAAATAACCATTTTGCTAGATGCACTTTTCTTCATCATAAATATATATACTTGGATCATTGGCATAAACTCCAGGAGCAAAGAAAAAGATTTTCAAAGAATTAATGCATTTTCACTATATAATCAATAGAGCCCCGCCCTAATACCAGAACCCCTGATCCTGGGGCCATAAAATTCACAATTTTGGGAGAGGCACTCTTTCTTAACATAACTATGAACTTAATTAGTTTATTTAATACTTAGAAGCAGAGAAGAAGATTTTCAAAGAATAAATGCATTTTCACTATATGATCAATAGAGCCCCTCCCTAACACCAGAACCCCTGACCCTGGGGCCATAAAATTCAAAATTTTGGAAGAGGCACTCTTGCTCAACATAACTATGTGTTTAGTTAGTTCATTTAATACCCAGAAGCAGAGAAGAAGATTTTCAAAGAATAAATGCATTTTCACTATATGATCAATAGAGCCCCGCCCTAACACCAGAACCCCAGACCCTGGGGCCATAAAATTCAAAATTTTGAAAGAGGCACTCTAGCTCAACATAACTATGTGTTTAGTTAGTTCATTTAATACCCAGAAGCAGAGAAGATTTTCAAAGAATAAATGCATTTTCACTATATGATCAATAGAGCCCTGCCCTAACACCAGAACCCCTGACCCTGGGGCCATAAAATTCACAATTTTGGTAGAGGCACTCTTGCTCAACATAACTATATACTTAGTTAGTTCATTTAATACCCAGAAGCAGAGAAGAAGATTTTCAAAGAATAAATGCATTTTCACTATATGATCAATAGAGCCCTGCCCTAACACCAGAACCCCTGACCCTGGGGCCATAAAATTCACAATTTTGGTAGAGGCACTCTTGCTCAACATAACTATGTACTTAGTTAGTTCATTTATTACCCAGAAGCAGAGAAGAAGATTTTCAAAGAATAAATGCATTTTCACTATATGATCAATAGAGCCCTGCCCTAACACCAGAACCCCTGACCCTGGGGCCATAAAATTCAAAATTTTGGTAGAGGCACTCTTGCTCAACATAACTATGTACTTAGTTAGTTCATTTAATACCCAGAAGCAGAGAAGAAGATTTTCAAAGAATAAATGCATTTTCACTATATGATCAATAGAGCCCCGCCCTAATACCAGAACCCCTGACCCTGGGGCCATAAAATTTACAATTTTGGTAGAGGCACTCTTTCTCAACATAACTATGTACTTAGTTAGTTTACTTAATACCCAAGAGCAGAGAAGAAGATTTTCAAAGAAATATTGCATTTTTACTATATAATCTATATAGCCCCGCCCTAGCACAAAAACCTCTGACCCTGGGGCCATGAATTTCACAATTTTGGTAGAGGACTCAATGCTCATTACATTCATGCCAACAGTTTGCCTGCTTGATGTCCAGGAGTAAAGAAGAAGATTTTTAAAGATTGCAATAATTTTGGTGGTTTTGGCCCCACCCCTCAGGCCCCAGGAGGGCAGGGACCATGAAATTCACAATTTTCGTTCCCCTCCACCCATAAATGCTGTATACCAAATTTGGTTGAAATTGGTTCAGTGGTTTCAGAGAAGAAGCTGAAAATGTTCAAATGTTAACACATGACGGACGACGTACGACGACAGACAAAAACAGATAGCAATAGGTCACCTGAGTTACTCAGGTGACCTAAAAATGCACACTTGATTCAGGAAACCTTTAAAGCCCTTTTAACATGTTTTAATCAATGAATGAATTAAACAAATTCAAAATTTTCCATTGTAAGTTACAAAGCTTCTTTTCAGCAATAAAATATTTCTCAATACACTAATGGTTATTGTATTTTTATGCAATATCATTTTTAATGTAGTCATGGTAAATATGTAGGACTCCACAGTGCGATGGGACTCCAAAGTCCAATGGTCACGCCAAAGTCCGATGGTCTGCACCAAACCCTGATGGTTTGACACGCCAAAGTCCGATGGTGCGGAAAACAATAAACATTTATGGCGTCATAGTACTGCTGTGCAAAAATACCGCACCATGCCAAGCCCAATTTGTTTAAAATAAAATACAAATAAATATTAAATGCAAAGATTACCCTAATCTTATAGCTATAGGTGCAAGACTAACACTTATCAATCAAAAAATGTCTTAAAACTATAAGCTAGATATCTTGGATGGGTGCAGAACTAACCCAAATCAGTCCAATAGTGTGCGAGGACTAACCATAAAATCTCTCTGGGAAACACATTGGTGTTCAAGAACTAATCCTTATCAATCGAAAAGTCTACAAGGACTAGCCCTAATAGCTCTGGTGGGCGAAAACAATAAGCAATATCAGTAAAAATGTGAGACGAATACTGAATCAACGAATTTTGAATGCAGGACAATGCCATGATGTCGGAGTCGGACTATTGTGACCTCATAAACATTGATTGTTCCTCCGCACCATCGGACTTTGGTGTGTAAGACCATCGCACTTCAGCGTCGCGTGTCTCATAGGAAACGAGCCATCGGACTTTCGCATGACCAT
This sequence comes from Saccostrea cuccullata, assembly GCF_032062105.1. Lineage (NCBI taxonomy): Eukaryota > Metazoa > Mollusca > Bivalvia > Ostreida > Ostreidae > Saccostrea > Saccostrea cuccullata. The sequence continues at coordinate 397,863 of NW_026931334.1, read as the reverse complement.
CGGACTTTGGTGTCCGTAAAGACAACATGCCATCGAGACCCTCGGGGTTTGACAAAACCATCGGACTTTGGCTTCACCATCGGACTTCAGAGTCTTACAAATATGTTGTGAATGCTGTTACGCCTTATGACCAGATTTTTAACTTTCCAAATCTGGTCATGACAAAACTTTTACATGTTGGTGGCTGGCAAGTATGACACCCACAAAGTCACACACTCAAACATAAAATTACAAACACTGGAAGAGAAAGATCAACAATTATGACACATTCTGTTTTATAGAAAAGTCAAACGGTATATTTATTGTGAATAAAAAGTTGCACTCAGTTCTGGGTTAATTCTTCCAAATTCTTACTTCAATTGCAAAAAAGCTTAAAATTTCACAAAAAATCCACACTCCTCTATCAAGCACTCTCGTAGTTGTCATCTGTATGAAGTGTGTTGGACTGAATTATCTTGCAAACCAAAATGGCAGTATAAATAGGCGAAATTTTCAATGATCTTAATTTCAGGGCCATGAGGGGTATTAACAGCAATATAAAAAGGATTGTTTTGTTGTGGAGACAGTGAAAGAACATGATAGGAACACATGTTTAGGAAAAGCGAGTATACAAAGCGAGTTCAATAGACTAATGTGTAAGAACAGAGGAAATTCGGAATGAAATTTGTACATACATCAGGCACATTTATGTGAAACATTCCCAGAATTCCTTTACTTCCCAAAAAATGTCCCTTGCGTGAATAAATAAATAAATAATAAAGTATAAAAGGCTTTCAGTTTGTAGAAATCTTTCAAAGAAACAAAAAATAACTCTGCAATGTTTTCCGACCAAAATTGCACTAGGTCTAGTTTCAACCAGACGCTCGGCTGTCCCCATAAGCTCCGAACAGCTCCGTGACGTCGTATGATTGATCAGATTGTATATATACTGGTGTCTCATTATATCGCGGTACTTAAAAGCTTTTGCTTAAAAAGTGTAATTCCAATTTTTTACCTGAACTCTCATCAAATGATATTCATAAACCAGACTTTGGCCTAACTTTTCAGTGTCAAATTATTTCCCAAGCATGCATCCTTTAATTTGTAGTCTATTTTTAAAACATGAAGTCTTATTTGCCTCCTAAATTGGAGACTCTCACATTTACAAAAGTTATTCCCCTTTGCGAGGTCAATCCGGGGTCAACTGGCGTAAGGGTGTAGGGTGGTTTCGCGCCGATTACGTGTTCGCGCCGAGTGGTATCGCGCCAAGTGGTTTCGCCCCATTTATCTACAGGTAAGATATGGATAGTATACAATATGGCTTCCCCCCGATTACCTGTAATTATATAACTAAGTACCTAGTAATTAATTAACCCCAAGCGTTAATGTCGTGTGTCGGATAATTATCCCATATTGTATTAATACTTATAGTGAAGCCATTTTTAGCCAAATTATGACTATATTTGAACAAATTTCATCGTCGAATTTGGAATAATTAAGACTGGATGTTAAAATAAATATTTATTTCACAAATCTCATTCACTTTTCAATGAAGGTTGTAATTGTTTTTCATTTGATTTACAATATTAAATTATGTAGAACAAGGAGTAGAACAAGGATTCTTCTGCATGACGATTTAAAAGACTTCCCATTTCATTGCAATTGCCTTTGTTTATAATATCTTAATATAGATATTAATCAAATGACTATGCGATAAGCGGTATCTTCAGTTATACAGTAGAAACCAATCGGGGCGAATCCACAAGTGATCGGCGCGAAACCACTCGGCGCGAACACGTAATCGGAGCGAAACCACCCGCATTCCCGACGCATGTTCCATTCATTTTAATCATCACAAAAATTTACATTCAGGTGACAGACAGATAGCTTTATCCACAAAAATCACATGGGCTATGTATCTAGTTTTTTGGAATATACCGCGATACAATGGAACCCGCGATATAATGAGAATTGAGTATACATATAGTGAATTGATATACAGTTTTCATATTCCGCGACTTCCCGGCTTTTCCTCAAGAAATTCGATGGAGATCGGAAAACCAAAAATGTTTTTTTTTTGATAGGTCGAGCATTTATTGATTCGATATGTACGCATTCAAAAATTCTATATATTATACGCATTCAAAAAATTCATATTTACTTGTATGGAGTAAATCAGATATATGCATGTGTACATGTGTAAGAGTGTGTGTGTCTGTGTGTTTATTTGTGTGTATGTAACCTTTCTCTAACTTTCTATCATCATTTTAAAAAGAAACTTTCATGCTTTCTGGTCCCAAAATTGGAAAATAAAATTATCTTATCCTATACGCACTGTTACAGAGAACACAATTTTATTTGGATAAAAAATTTACAGCTTTCAGACAAAGACATAATTTCTATTTTTCCTCTCATATTGATAATTATGCATTTTCCATGTAAAGCCAACAGCTAAGGAGACGAAAAGAAAAGGGGTTGCTAGCAGAATTTGAACTGTATACAGAACATCATTTGTCCTCAAATTGTTCTCCTCAACTGGTAAAAAATTAAATAATAAGAAAAAAATATCATATAAATGTGTCTCTGATTATCATGGAAATAAAGAATCTGTCTTTGATTGGCCCGAAAGCAGTGGCGTAGCATCGTTTTTGAAAGTGAGGGGGGGGGGGGGGGGGCAGCCAGAGAAAAAAAAATTATTACTAACCTGAAAAAGTTGACAAGCAAAAAAAAAAAATTCCCCAAAGTCGAAAATCCTATTTCGTGTGGGGGGGGGGGGGGGGAGGGGGGTGTAAACCAGGGGGGCAACCAGGTTTTCAATTAACATATCCTATAGTTTAAGTAAGGTTGGGAAAAAAAAAATAGGCTGCCCCCCCCCCCCCCCTGTTGCTACGCCTCTAGAAAATACATGTATGCAAAAGAAAAATCACTAAATTCTAGACACTCCCACCAACATACTCCCGGTTTGTAAAGGAAAACTTTTTAAGGATGATGGCATTTTTAGCTCTACTGGTCTGAGACCAGAAGAGCTTATGCGATAGTAAGGTGTCCGTCCGTCTGTCTGTAAACAATTTTTCAAAACACTACTCCTCCTACAGTTTTGATCTGATTTTATTATAACTTGGCACACAAGTAGACTACACTAAGATACACAAAATAGTGCATCGGTTTTTGATGTCGATAAACGGTGTTGCCATGGTTACTAAAAATAGAATTTTCTGTGAAATTCCTTTAAAACGCTTCTTTTTTTTTTTTTTTACAGTTTTTGTCTGATTTTAATATAACTTAGCACACAAGTAGACTACTCTAAGATACACAAAATAGTGCATCGGTTTTTGATGTCGATAAACGGTGTTGCCATTGTTACGAAAATAGAATTTTCTGTGAAACTCCTTTAAAACGCTACTCTTTCTACAGTTTTGGTCTGATTTCAATATTACTTGGCACACAAGTAGACAACACTAAGATACATAAAATATTGCATCGGTTTTTGATTTCAATGAACGGCGTTGCCATGGTTACTAAAAATAGAATTTTCTGTGAAATTCCTTTAAAGCGCTACTCCTCCTACAATTTTGGTCTGATTTACTTCTAACTTGGCACACAAGTAGACTACACTAAGATACATAAATTAGTGCATCGGGTTTTTTTTATTTCGATGAACGGTGTTGCCATTGTTACTAAAAGTAGAAATGTCTGTGAAATTCCTTTAAAACGCTACTCCTTCTACAGTTGTGGCCTGATGGCAATGGCTTCTTTTTTACCCTTTGTTATAAGTTAACAAACCAGTAGAGCTACAGTCTTGACAGAAACTTCTGGTTAAAATCATGATACCATCTTTATTTTTTCCTGTGGCTGGGCTCCACGTCAACTCCAAACGCCAGACTCGAAAATTTTGACAAGGAAAAAAAGGGGCAAACAAACAAAAATAAATGTATATAAATGCAAATTGTCCGGACTTAAAAAGTCTGTTTCCTCTGTGTGAGTGGGACTTTCTTTAGTTAATTTTCTTCTCATAGATTACTATGTATCTTTGTCGTTTTAAAGTTTTTTTTAAGGTGGTGGACCATTCCGCCTGTAATTGTCCAAGGTCAATTAATTTTGGTTACTTTTACTCTCGCCGAGTCGTTGCTACAGTGCAGGTTCTGGGCGATCGCAGACGTGTGTAAACACTGAGACACGGAAAAAGAGAGACTTTCCGCAACGGCGGAAAGCTCGGCTCCCCGACGACTGGTCTGGAAGGGAGCAGCGCGCTTACGGGCGTGTGAGGGAAAAAGACTTTGTCATTTTATTTCATTTTTTTACGCCTCTGCCACCGTTTTTTCTTACTAGGTCTTTTTTGGACTTAGTCTATTTTTCTAATTTGGACTTAGTCTATTTTTGCTTATAGCTTGGACTTTGTCTATAACATTGAGCCTCTGCCACCGGTCCGCCGGTGGTGGAGGCTTTTTTTGTTTGTTATTTTTCTAGTACAACTTAACGCCTCTGGCACCGGTTCGCCGGTGTTGGGGGCATTTTTTATATGTTTACCTCTAAATAGCAGTTAATAACCCTAACCCTAATCCTTACGGCTTAACCCTAACCCTAACCCTAATGCTTATCCTTTTAGGGCCTATCCCTAACCCTAACCCTAACCCTTGCAGCTTAACCCTAACCCTAACCCTAACCTACCCCTAGAATGCTTACCCTAACATTTACAGCGTACCCCTAACATTTACCCTAACCTTAATGCATTTCCTATACAATATAACCCTAACCCTAGCAGGCTAACCCTAACCCTATTGCTAACCCTTCACCACTTAACCCTAACCTTGCAGCTTAACCCTAATCCTAGTCCCAACCCTAGCTTAACCCTAGAAGGCTAACCCTAATGCTTACCTTAGCCCTTGCAGACTAACCCTAACACTAGATTCAGGGTAAGGCTGCAAAGGTTGGATTAGAGCTAAGGTTAGCCTGCTAGTGTTAGGTTAGGGTTAGGGTTAAACTGTAAAGGTAAAGAAGAAGCATTGAGATTAGGGTTAGGATTATGGCATGGGTAAGGGTTGGACTGCAATGGTTAGGGTTAGCCTAACCCTAACCCTAGCCCTAACCCTAACAGCCTAACCCTAATTCACATTTTAACCTTAAGCCTTACTCTAACTCTAAGCTTAACCCTAACGCTAAGCCTAACCCTAACCCTAACACTTGCAGACTTATCTTAACCCTAATGAGTTAGTGTTAGGGTTAGGGTAATTTCTTTACTAAGCTTTGAAACGGGGTCAAAGTCTGGTGAAGGTCTCGAAGGATGTAACTGATGTCGCTAAGTTACACTATCAAAACTTCGAGTTAAATGACGGAACCTGTGACTAGGGGAAGGAAAATCCCAAAAGAAAACCACCGGTCCTCCGGGTCCAGGGGGTTATGGCTGTGCGCAAGTTTAGCAACCCTACCATGTAAAACACAAGAGCTAAAGAAACGCAAACAAGATTTAGTCAAGATGCAGATAACCTTCCTCGAACACAGAACTATCAATATAGGAACTTGGAAAGTAAGAACCATGTACGAAGCAGGGAAAACGGCGCAAATTGCAGCAGGGATAAGGAACTATACAATTTTACACTGCTCGGCCCGCATAAGTGAGACAAGATGGATTCAATCAGGACAGTGCAGACTTACCACAGGTGAATTACTCCTCTATTTCAGACATGAAGAAGAAAATTCACCGTATTCTCAAGGAGTGGCACTCATGCTATCCAAAACAGCAAGGGAAGCATTAATAGGTTGAGAAGCACATGGTCCAAGGATCATAAAGGCATCATTTAAAACAAAACATAAACGGATTAACACAAATATTATTCAATGCTATGCTCCAACAAATGATGCAGAGGAAGAAGCAAAAGATGAGTTCTACAACAGACTTCAAAGCGTTATTGACACCTGTAGAGAAAGAGATGTTACCATCATGATGGGAGACCTTAATGCCAAAATTGGAAAAGATAACACCGGATATAGTGGGGTCATGGGACAACATGGACTGGGCCAAATGAATGAAAATGGTGAAAGATTAGCAAACTTATGTGCTTTCAACAAATTAGTTATTGGTGGCACTTTATTCCAACACAAAAGAATCCACAAAGCCACCTGGGTATCACCAGACCAGATAACTGAAAATCAGATAGACCATATATGTATCAATAAGAAGTTTAGAAGATCTTTGCGGGATACCAGAGTCAAATGAGCAGCAGACGTAGCCTCAGATCACCATCTACTGACAGGCAGGATCAAACTGAAGCGCAAGAAAATGAAAAAAAGGAAACTCTCAGAGAATCAGAGATATCTTCAAGATACTCAATCTTACAGGAGTACAAGATTGCGGTGAAAAACAAATACCAAGCCTTACAAGAGATATGTGAACTAACAACAGTTGAAGATCATTGGAAAGGGATAAAAGAAACCATGGCATCAAGCTGCCATGAAATACTTGGAGTGAAAAAGTATCATCATAAAGACTGGATCACAAATGACACGCTTAAGAAAGTACAGAAGAGGAAGGATGAGAAGGCTGTGGTCAATTCACGCAGAACAAGAGCTAAAAAAAACAAAAGCACAAAAAGAGTATACGGAGGCCAACAAGAGAAGAATACAAGGTATTAAAGCCGACAAAAGAAGGTACATCGAGGAAATGGCAACAGAAGCAGAAGCAAGCTGCAAAAGCAGGAAACATGAAAGATCTGTATGACACAAAGAAGCTAGCTGGGAAGCAAAGTAATCAAGAAAAGCCAGTGAAAGACAAAGCAGGGAAACAACTATAAGGGGAAGAAGAACAAAGAAGGAGATGGAAAGAACATTTTGAAGATTTGTTGAATAGGCCAGTTCCACCCAACCCTCGTAACATTACACCAGCAGACGAAGACCTAGACATAGATTGGGGACCTCCTACTGAGGAGGAAATCAAAATAGCCCTAAAACAGATGAGGAATGACAAGTCAACCGGGCCTGATAATATTCCATCCGAGACACTTAAAGCTGATTTTGACAACTCAGCCAACATGCTCCACCAACTTTTTCTGAAAATATGGGAGGCAGAAACAATCCCTGAAGAATGGAATGAAGGATACCTAATCAAGCTTTCAAACTAGAAGACCTCAGCAATTGTGCCAATTATAGAGGAATAACACTGTTGGATGTTTCAGGGAATGTATGCAACAGGATCATACTGAACAGAATGAAAGAAGTGGAAGATAAGTTACGTGACCACCAAGCTGGATTTCGTCAAAATAGATCTTGTAAGGACCACATAGCAACGTTGCGCATCATCATCGAGCAAAGTGCTGAATGGAACTCCTCCCTCTATGAAGGCTTCATAGGTTACAAAAAAGACTTTGACAGTGTTGACAGGGAGACAATATGGAAACTTCTGCAACATTATGGAGTTCCTTGTAAACTGGTGAAAATCATCCGCAACTCTTATGGACACCTGATATGCAAAGTCATACATGGAGGACAACTGACTGAACCATTCGAAGTAAAAAAGGGAGTTCGTCAGGGATGTCTTTTGTCACCCTTTCTGTTTCTTCTGGCAATAGACTGGATAATGAAATCATCCACAAACAATAGAAGAAATAGATCACAGTGGACACCATGGTCAAGTTAGACAACCTAGACTTTGTGGATGACCTGACACTTTTATCACATACCCAGGAACAAATGCAGGAGAAAATTACAACAGTGGCGTAGACATCAACACAGATAGGACTCAACATCAATATCGCAAAAACTAAGATCCTAAGAGCAAACACACCATCACATACTCATTAAATATAGAAGTTCAGGAAATAGAGGAAGTAGAACATTTCACCTACCTTAGCGGTATAGTGGATTAACAAGGAGGAACAGAAGCTGACATAAAGGCAAGAATAGGAAAGGCCAGATTAGCATTCCTGCAACTTGTAAACATCTGGAAGACCATGGGAATAACAACATGCACCAAAGTCAGGCTTTTTAACAACAATGTCAAGGCTGTGCTTCAGTATGGTTCCAAGACATGGAGGATGACCGTTTCCACTGTAAACAGGATCCAGACATTTGTCAACTTTGTCCGAGACGCACCAACCAGATTAGATGGCCCGACAAAATAAATAACACCAATCTGTGGCAAAGAACCAACCAAGCGCATATAAAAGCAGAAATAATGAAGAGAAGGTGGAGGTGGATAGGGCATACTCTACACAAGCCACATAAGAACACCACAAGTAAAGCCCTATCCTGGAACCCCAAAGGAAAACGTAAGAGAGGGAGGCCAAAGAACACCTGGCGGGGAGATTTGGAGGCAGATGTCAAAAGAATGGGTAAAAACTGGAGGTAGAAAGCATTGCTCAGGATAGAGGATAGAGGGGCCTGGAGGAATCTTGTAAGAGGCCTGTGCCACAAAAGGGGTAGCAGGCATAAGTATTTTAGTAATTAAGTAAGCTATGAAACCCTACAGAGACCCCTAGCCTGACCCACTGGGGTCATACTTTGAACATAGTCATACTTAATCTTAAAATTCCATCATATGACAATATATGTTGAAATACTTTATCAAAACATGCCCAAACACAGGCATAATAAACACACAGGCATTTATTCAGTTTTAATACTTGCTCATAACATGAATGAGCTAATGCAAAATATTTATCACATAATACATATTAGTTCTAAAATTGATATGTATAGAAAGTAAATAAAATTTATGACAACATAACTTGATTATTTGTCTCAAATAATAGAATTATCTCAAACAATGGATTTGCAAGATTAAAAAGAAAGGATTTTTCTTGTAAAGAACAACGAATAAGATTTATTTAAAAAATTATTCCTACAATAGAATAAGAATTCTTGAAAAGCACCATGAGGTAGCCCTTTCACTTCAACAAGAGATGGGCCACGGTGCTCACCAGATTTACCTCCTGTTAATGTTGTTGTTCAGATTGAAGAATTTTTTTCCCCATATAATTCCCATGTCAAATTTTGAACCCATATCATCATGGTCCACCCCCAACTCCAGATGGTCAAAAATTTGAATCTACGTGGCATGTGAATACTTTAGTATCAATATGAGTAATAATATTACCCAGCTGTTCTGGAGAATTTTTTTGTCCTTCACAAACAGGCCACTGTCAATGTATTACATTTGTATTCTTATTAGCGCTTTTGGCGGAATTAAGAAACGCTAATTGAAGCACAATAAATTGTTTTGCACATGTATACATAAATAAGAACATTAGGAAACGCACTAAATCAAGTCTTTCCTAACTTGCACAAATTTCAATTTTCATCACATATCGTACATGCTAAATATAATTAATACATTTACAGTATGTTATTGAATATAAGAATTCATAGTTGGATTAAAAAACAAAACTTGGATCGATATGAACATTTTTGAAATGTGTTTTTATTTCCCTTAATACTGATGACAGAATTCTTTTATAGTCGATTTTTTCCCCTATAAATTCTCATGTACAACTATTGTGACCCACCCCAGCCCTGAGGTAAGTTTTTGTCCAGTGGTTATGCCGTTATAGCAAACTAGATTTTTATAACAATACCACCAAATTTGTCACTATGCATTATCTTATCCTTTCCTCTTTATCTAAACAATAATTTTACGCAATAATGCTTTGTTTAAAGTTGGTTGGACTCGGCTCAGTACCAAAGAAGTTAAAAATGTGGAAAGTTAACATACGGCCAACAAAAGACAACAGGAAGACACACCAGACATTCACCCATCAGAAAGCTCACTAATAAGCATCTGGCTCAGGTAAGCTAAAAATCACTGTAGTTTATATATATCACAGGTGAAGATTGATTTTTACAAAATTATGAAAATTTTTAAAAATGCCCTATAGCCTTTTGTAAGCAGCAATGAATTCGGATGTTGTGTAATTTCCATTAAATTGTGTCCTATTCCTTTCCTTCTTGTCAGCAATTCTGGGCATTCAGAAGGTCCAGCTGTTCAAATTTTTCATTCCCTGGAATAAAATAATCAGTACTGATGAAGATGTACAAATATGAGGAGAATAATAAATAAACTTATATGCATCATTACAAGAGATAATCATATTATCATCTAGAAGCATCTGTACTTGCGAATGTAACCATTAATGTGACAACAGCTTAAAGCCGTAAAAAAATGGCTGTCCTCTGTGCTACTTACTTTAAAGCATTCTTTATTCATAAGAACTTTATCATGTTTATTTTTCGCGTAATTACACAAGTCTTTCTACTCACTAAAATTTTAATCTCGCATATACACAGAGAGTGTACATTGTCTGTTGATTGATATAGGACATTGTGATTCACATGTGATAAACTGCTATGCAGATACAAAATTGGGAGTAGATGTGGTAGAAGTACTGTGTGGTATCAATATACATCTATTTGTTTATCATCCCCCAAAACAGGTACATCTACAGTATATGTTTTATTGATACTGACCTTTTCTTTTTCTGTTGTATCTTATGTATACTAGGGTCCCTCTCACCACAGGGATATCAACAGGAGTGACCCCACTACAGCTCCTGCTATTACCCCACCCTCTCCTGACTTCTTGGGAGAGGCCGTGTTTATCGATCTTAATTTAGTACTGACTTCAATTGCTGTGGTACTGGATTCAGTTGCTGTGGTAATTGTTTCTTCCGTTGTTGTAATAGGCAAACCTCCTAAAACCAACAGGTCTTTAATAATCAATAATATGATATCTCTTTTTATAAGACCAACTTAATGATTTCCTTAAGTTTATAAAGTTCTAATAAATGCTTTCATGTATTGGGTATTTCGGAAAACAATTTTTTTTTGTGTTCAATTGATAATAAACCAAATGAGGAATATTTTATGGATCATAATTTTCCTACAAGTAACAGCTTTTAAAAAGCTTGCCTGACTAATGCCATCAATATCTATAGAACCTATAAGCATGATAGATTATAAACGTTACATTGGGGGGGGGGGGTTAAATTATTTCACAAGAGCAAATTATGAAGATGTTGCACAAAACATCATGCATTCATTTTAAGTTGTTTGATATTCATCAGAGCAATGGAAAAAGAAAACATTTTATATAAAACGTATACATGTATACTGTTTGTATCTCAAATCAAAAATGAAATTATGTACATGTCCCGCTGTAGATTCGAACTCGCGACGTAAAGATGAACACCTCACTCGGCGAGTCTAAAAATGGTTTTAGAGGATGAATTGAATAAAGGAAAACACTAATGTAATTGATTAATGCTGGAAAGCATGGCTACATGTAAAGGTTACATGGAATAGATTCAACTGCATAGAGCATAGGCTTTGAGGAAGACGGCTGAAAATATGATAACTACAAGAAATTGGGAATCGTAACGGTTATGAGTGACATGCAGAATATGTTTAACAGTATCTTGGGTATGCCAGAGCATCAAAGATTGTTGGAAACGTGGGATAAATAATTAAAGCTCTATTCAGGAAGTTTTTCCCAGGGATGAGGGGTCCACGTCAAATATATTTGTACGAGCAAAAAAGCAATAAACTTTCTCAATCCTGAAATGGAGGACACTTTTATAAGTCTATACTCTGTGGAGGAAACCCCATGGAGGGGGGGGGGTATGATCAGATATATATTTGGCCAGTATATCCTCTTAAAAGGTTTTTGCTCGTTTCGTTTTTATTACTTTAAATGATGTAACTTCTAACTCACTTCACAATACTAGTATCACCGGTATGTTTTTTTTTCCCCAAAGCACGACCAGAATTCAAGAAGAACAGACTTTATATAATTCATGCATTTTTCATTTCCATTCAATAGAATAGTCCAGAAAAATGGCGCAAAAACTTACACGTGACATTTTGGCGCGAAATGATTGTGTCACCCCTTACCTAGATGAAAAATGGACTAAGCCAGTAGTATAGAAACGCGGAAAGAAGGTCAAACGGACATATCCGTATAAGAACTCATATGAAATAAATAGCTGCTAGCAAAAAGCTAAAGGAAATAAATACATCAATGTATTGTATCAGCAATATGGTTATTTTTCTGCTAACTGTTGTTGCTGAAACGCATGTAGGCTAACTGTGACCTCTTAGCTTCGCACCTAGGAAATATTGATCCTTAGTAGTGCCTGGCGCCGTGACGTCAGGCAATAAACATGTTGAGTGAAAATAAAATTGCTCGTTATATTTTTTAAATGAATGAAACTAAAGTTCAACTTTATAAAACATCAATACTAATACACTGTAATTACATTGTTTTTTATTATATTGAAAAAATAAATTAAAGCTGTCATCCTTGTGAAATACGATACTATGCAAATTGATTGTTGAAAAAAATCATATCAATATACAAAATCAAATTAATCTTGGTAACTTTATATTACATTCATTTTAAAAATAAAAGGCTAGTCATCCAGTAACTAGGCGGTTTGATCAGACAATAAATTACAATTAAAAGAATTAGAGATCAGAGATCTTCAATTCTTTTGCCAAATTCACAGGAGATAAGGATAACATACTTTATTAGAGATTTTCTAACAACTTCCAACAACAAACTCGTTAATTAATCTTTAACTGGATGCATGTCCACTTATTACTCCCAAGGGACAAATGGGTTTACACTATCTGCTGTGTAATGTAACAAGAGGCCCATGGGCCACACCGCTCACCTGAGTACATGGTCTAGTTAAAAACACAAATCAGCTCAGTATTGAAAAGTTTACTTGTTTGGGTAGAAGGGATTTGATTTTTTTTTACCTGATATGTCACCATATCAATAAAACATACATGTATAATTTTGCCGTACTTGAGAAGAAGAGTTTCAAAGATTTTTCCTATATATTTCTATGTAAAGATTTGATTGCCCATTATGGCCACACCTTACTCCTAGGGGTCATGATATGAACAAACTTGAATTAACTCTAACTGAGAATGTTTCCATATTAATATCACAAATCGTAGCTTTGCTGATCTTGACAAGACGATTTTAAAATGATTTTCCTAGAATGAATTCCTATGTAAAATTTTGATCGGCTATTGTGGCCCCGCCCTACCTTGGGGGGGGGGGGGGTGTCATGATTTGAACAAACTTGAATCTACACTACCTGAGGATGCTTCCACATTAGTTTCATCTTTGTTGGCCCAATGGTTTAGGAGAAGAATATTTTTTAAAGATTCTTTTCTTATATACATGTATTTCTATGTAAAAATTTGATCAGCCATTGTGGCCCCGCCCTACCCCTGGGGGTCATGATTTGAACAAACGTGAATCTACACTACCTGAGGATGCTTCCACATGGGTTTCATCTTTCCTGGCCCAATGGTTCTGGAGAAGATGATTTTTAAAAGATGCCATTAACTTTTCATTAATTCATCATTATCTCCCTTGGAAAAGGGCTTGGCCCTTCTTTTGCACAAACTTGAATCCCCTTCACCCAAGGATACTTTTTGGCAAGTTTGGTTGAAATTGGCCCAACGGATCTTGAGAAGAAGATGAAAATATGAAAAGTTTACGGCAACGACGACAACAACGACAGACGACGGACAAATTTTGAAAAGAAAAGCTCACTTGAGCCTTCGGCTCAGGTGAGCTAAAAAATGTTTTTAATACTTGATGATATATTTTTTTTTTAGCTTAAATGACTATTTTTTAAGCTGTAGTTGACATTTTGTTAGCTTCTTTGTCTCAAACTTTAGACATACACTCAAAATGACTAAGTCCATACAATGAAAAAAACCTTGTAAAATGCAGAAAAATTAACAAAAAATGTAATATTTTTCAGAAACGGTTTGGATAAAATCAGAAAAAAACATAAGTAAACAGAGATTACAGAGTTCACCTCAACGAATGTTGTCTTTAAGTAAGCCCCATATTGAACTACAGTCTAGTAGTGTACATCCAAAGATTCGACATTTCTGCAAATTGATCTGATAGGAGTTACTTGGGAACAGATTTATCCAAAACTTTAAACTAGTCACTCATCCAGAGAATGTAATTCACATCCAGCATCTGATGCAAGTTTAAGAGCGTTCATCCTTTGATGCATCATCCGTGAAATTTTGGTTGAGATAGGCCTTATGGCGTCATAGAAATAGACATGCACCCAAAGCTTTAACCTGTTCACTCATCCGGAAAATGTAGGGAAGATCCAGCATCCGAAGCAATTCTGATAATATGCATTCTTAGATGTTTCATCAATACAAGTTTGGTCAACAAAGGGTTTATAGTTACTTGGAAATGGGACCTGCACCAAAAATTTAAACCTATCACTCAACCGGAAAATGTAGGTCAGATCAATCATCCGAAGCAAATTTGACAGTATGCATCCTTGGATGTATCATCCATGGAAATTTGGGCAATATAGGATTAATAGTTACTTGGAAATGGAACCTGCACCTAAAACTTTAACCTGTTCACTCAACCGGAAATGTAAGTCAGATCCAGCATCCGAAGCAAGTCTGATAGTATGCATCCTTAGACGTACCATCCATGCAAGTTGGGTCAACATAGGGCTTATAACTATTTGGAAATGAAACTTGCACCAAAAACATAAACCTACATTCAAAACTTTAACCTGCTCTAAAAACATTAACCTGGTCATTCCTTAGCTGAATTTGCAGCATCCGAATCCTTGACTGGTATTAAAAAAACACACTAGAAGCATCCTCCATGCATATCTGACTCATGTAGGGCATAGAAGTACTTAAAAAGAAAATTGCAACAAAAACTGAAATCTGGCAGTGGGACGCCGATTGTATCACATAATCTCCCCCAACTTCGTTTAGTTTAGATAAAAAAGAAAAAAAAAATTCCTGAAAAATGCAGAAAATCATCCAATCATAATGAAAATACCAGAATGCACATCTTCATATGGTGAATAAAAAGTGTATAAATTTTCAGACAAATCCTTGAAATAGTTTTCGAGAAACGGTCCGAACAAATCTCGTCTACAGACGGACGGACATGGTGATTCCAAGATTCCAATATATTCCGTCGTTTGCAGGGGGTATAATACGTTTATCAAAATACACTGAATTTGAGGTCTGCAAAGATCAAATATAAGTTTGAGTCCGTGTAAGTTCAATGTTATATATACATGTACCTGAACAGTTGGAGTCCTCAATATAAAATCTCTACAGTTAAGTCATGTATGTACCAGAATGGTTGTGATTCTCCTTAGATTCAAAGATTCAACATACCGGGGTAATACCTGAAGCAATGGAGTCCACATTGTAATACTTTAAGAGTTGGAGTCCCAATGTAATATCAGAACAATAAAAGTCCTCAATGTAAAACCTGCAATGGCCCTCAGTGTAATAATGTAAATGTGTAATATTTGGCGTGTTTACGATATTTGGTGGAAAATAATTTTTCATCAAATTAAAGAAGAATTAATTCAGTACTTTCTGAATGTGCTAGAGATAAATTTATGACATACAAGAAATTTAGCGAATGTACGTGATTAAGCGGACTCTGCTTTCCGCCAAAATCGCTAAACAGAATACACCGCTAAATAGGATACGTTTACAGTAACTAAACAGTTTGAGTCCTAATTATGTTCAGTATTACTAGTATTCCTGTTCGATTGGAGTCCTCAATGTTATACCTGAACGGTTTGATTTCTCAGTTAGTTCAATAATTTACCTGAACAGTTGAAGTCTTCCAGAAGTTCATGTTCATTCATCATCATTTAGTTCAATAATATACCTAAACAGTTGAAGACTTCCAGAAGTTCAATGTAAGCTCTGACTCTTGGACCTCTGTAATTATCTGCTTCCACAACGTAGCTGCCAAACATGTACTTATATACGGCTTGTATGCTGTAAGTTGTGGTGTAATATACAGCCCTGTTACTATTGTTATAGCGGTCCACGTGTAGGTATCTGGTAGTATTTGGTAGTCGGTACCACAATATATCCGGTCCAGGTACCGATATAAACTTGGCTGACATGTTGTAATACTTTAAGAGTTGGAGTCCCAATGTAATATCAGAACAATAAAAGTCCTCAATGTAAAACCTGCAATGGCCTTCAATGTAATACTGTAAATGTATAATATTTGGCGTATTTACGATATTTGGTGGGAAATAATTTTTTCATCAAGTTAAAGAAGAATTAATTCAGTACTATCTGAATGTGCTAGAGATAAATTTATGATATACAAGAAATTTAGCGAATGTACGTGATCAAGCGGACTCTGCTTTCCGCCAAAATCGCTAAATAGAATACACCGCTAAATATTATACTTTTACAGTAACAGTAACTGAACAGTTTGAGTCCTAAATATGTTCAGTATTATTCCTGTTCGATTGGAGTCCTCAATGTTATACCTGAACGGTTTGATTTCTCAGTTAGTTCAATAATTTACCTGAACAGTTGAAGTCTTCCAGAAGTTCATGTTCATTCATCATCATTTAGTTCAATAATATACCTAAACAGTTGAAGACTTCCAGAAGTTCAATGTAAGCTCTGACTCTTGGACCTCTGTAATTATCTGCTTCCACAACGTAGCTGCCAAACATGTACTTATAGACGGCATGTATGCTGTAAGTTGTGGTGTAATACACAGCCCTGTTACTATTGTTATAGCGGTCCTGGTGTAGGTATCTGGTAGTATTTGGTAGTCGGTACCATAATATATCCGGTCCAGGTACCGATATAAACTTGGCTGACATGTTGATTGGTGACCCTTCACAGACTCTATAGGTCTGATTGGCTGTGTCACCATCAGCAAGACGAGGGGAACCTATCAAAACCAAGGGAATTATTGCAAATGTTTGATATGTTGACACTGTGACCATTAGGGTGAGCACAGCTACTTATTCAGTTTTGATTTATTATAATTGAAATTGTAAAATCATATGACGTCATATGTTTCTTTTGCATTACCAAATCAGTCTGAACACTGCAAATTCTAATAGAAAAAAATTAAATCCATTGATCTAGAAATATTTATTTTGTGAATCTGGGTGAAAAAAAGTAGGCATAATTATTGCAATATAGATTCTCTTTACTGTAAAGTCAGAACATGAATATATACAGAACAGTCTTTAATATTAGAGTAACTTACATAAAACTGTGATATTGTTCTGTGACGTTTTGATGGTAGAGTTGCCCTGTTCATTCTTGGCATACAGTGAGAACTTATTCCCTGTATCGGTACAGTCCGGGTTCTGTAGAGTAAGTACCTCTGTTATCTCACAGTCAGCCGTCCTTTTTTCTCTGACTAGCCAGCTGTAGATCTACACTACTCAAAATCCATTAATCTAAAGAATTTAACTTGTCATTTTTTTAGTTGTTTGTTATAGTAGGCGTACGAGCAGTTCACAGTACGATTGGTGATGTATCTCGAGTCTGGTAAACAATAGTATAATTCTGAGAAATTTTAATAAAATATATTCAAGATGCAAATTACATGTTAATTGTGATATGATAATCTAGATGATTGTCTTGTTTTAAACATTATGTTTAAAACGTTTATTCAATTACATTAAGTTCACTGACTGACCTAAAGGGATAAACTGGTTTGTGAAGCGATCATTTCTGATGCCCCATGTTAAGCTGTCCACTGAGGGCCACGCCCTTATTACACCTGTCACAGAAATAGGACTGCTGTCATTATACGGGTTACCTGTGAACCCGTCCAGAGAGATGGACTGAACCTCTGGCACATCTGGAAAAAAACCCATCAAACATTAATCAATAGTTGTCTAAAGCAAAATTACTGTCCAAATTTCCTTTATAATTTTTTTTCAATAAACTAGATCTAAAGGTACGGTGAGCACTGAGGTCACTTAATAGTAACCCTTGCATTTCAAAAGCCTCAAAGGCTTCAATGGTGTCAAACGTGTTTACAAAACAATTTCTAAAGTTTTTTTTTTATTTGATATATGGTGTTAACTTGAAAACAAAAACACGGTTTGGGGCCTTAGGCTATGGTCTGCAAAACTGAGAGAGCGAAGGAGCTGCGACAGCGGTCACCGGCTAGGGCGGAAGGGCTTCCAGAATAGCTCAACGACCATGTGTCCAGGGCCAATGCGTCCCTCCAGGTTATGGGGGAACTTCGGCTGTGGCTGGCGGCCTGGAGAGGGATGGGCGCCGCCAGGTTACATCGACCAAGACTCATCATGATGAAGAAAACTATAACTGAATTTATAAAGTCTCGGAACAAGGACCGCGCCTTCCGCTACCACACACCAGAGCGGATGTATGTACACAAATGGTGCCCCAGGAACAAAGCTACGTGCTCGAGAAAACATCGTCCCTGGCACTTTGAATGCAAGAACCTTAGGACAAGAGGGAAGGATAGAATAATTGGTTTATGAGATGAATAGATATAACTAGAACCTTGTGGGCTTATGTGAGACGCGATGGAAACACATAGGTGATACAACAACAATGGACGGGCGCAATCTGTAATACAGCGGACGGGATGACAAACACAAAGAAGGAGTGGGTTTCCTGGTACATAAAGACACAATCAGTACAGTCATGGGATGCCACCCGGTCTCCAGTAGACTAATCTCCATCCCCATGAATGCAGCACCATTTAACATCACGGTAGTGCAATCATATGCCCCTAAAAATGATTACAGTGACGAAGAAATGGATGAGTTCTACAACCAACTACACGAAATCATTGATGAAACACATATGAAAGACATTTTAGTGGTACAAGATGACTGGAATGCTAAGGCTGGAAAAGATGCTCAAGCAATCTGGAAGGAAATTATCCCTACAACGAATGGAAGAGTTCATCAACTGCATGAGTTTGCCGCTATAAACTTGTTCTGGCAAATACACTGGGAGTTCACAAACCATAAAGGAACTGGACATGGACAAGCCCAGGCGGCCAATACCGAAATCAGAGTGATTACATTATGGTCCAAAGGCACTTTAGAGCAGTGGTAAACACGGCAAGCACACGTACCTTCCTGGTGCGGACATAGGATGCGACCAAGGTCTGGTCATGATGTCATTCAGAGTCCATCTAAAACAAATCAGGAAATCAAAGTTTACCAGACTTCGATTTAACCTGGATAAGTTCAAAGATCCCACTACAAGAGTGGGGATTTTCATATAAGAGTATGATTTTCAGGCGATGATAGGAGTAAAATTTGCAGCCCTGAATTCACTGGAAGAAAACAACTTAGGCCTCGAACCAGTGGTCATGTCTTCAACGAAGCAATAGTTGAAACAGCCAATGAGATTTTGGGGAAACATCAGCGCCCCAAAACCAATGGGTTAACGCCAACATCTCGGAGCTATGTGACAGGAGACGGGAGCTGAAAAATAAGGAAGACAACCCAGAAGGAACTCATAAATACATGTACAGAGAAGCAAACAACAAAGTCAGAAAGCAGATGAATAAAGTTAAAAATATATGGATTGAAAAACAGTGTTCTGAAATCGAAGAAAACCTTCAAAGAAACAATACTAAGAAGATGTATCAAGTGGTAAAAGGCCTCACCATTGAGAAAAAAAAATAAAACCAACGAGCATCCAAAACAAAATGCCTAACTGAGGAGAAGGATATATTAGATACTACTTGATGGACAGAATACTGCTCTGAGCAAGGGAGACCGAGCAGTATTAAACTGCCCACTGGCAGATACAGAGGAGGACTCACTTACGATTTTACGGGAAGAAGTCGAGGCGGCAATCAATGCTAGAAAACAAGAGAAATCAGCAGGTACATGTATCGACAACATACCTTCAGAACTGGTTAATGCTGGAGGAGAAGCAATGATCACAGCTCTTACAACCATCTGCAACAACATCTGGAGCACTGGAATACTAGTATGGCCAACTCCACCCAATCTCTGATTATCACCTTACCATAGAAAGGAAACCTACAGCTGTGTAACAACTTCCGGACCATCAGTTTAATAAGCCACCCATGCAAGGTGATGCTGAAGATCTTAGTAAATAGACCCGAAATCTATTGCACAGACAATCATTGCTGAAAAACAAGCAGGCTTCAGAACAGGAAGAAGTTCCACCGAACAGATATTCAGTCTACGAATAATCTGCGAGAGGTACCTGCAACAGCGGCAAGACCTTTATCATGTGTACCATCGATTTCAAAAAAGCCTTCGATAGAGTGTGGAATGCTACCTTATGGACCATCATGAGGAAATACAACATCAATGCTAACCTTGTTTGATTGATCGATGAGTTATACAACAAGGTCACTGGTGCACTTCTCTTGAATAATAGCATTGGTGACTGGTTCTGCAAAACAGTAGAAGTACGCCAACACTGTCTGCTTTCTCCTATCCTCTTTAACAATTTCCTTGAAAGGATCATGGAAAATGCGCTAGATGATCACAAAGGCACAGTCTCCATCGGAAGAAGAACCGCCACAAATCTGCGATTCGCTGTTGACATTGATGGCCTTGCAGGGAAAGAGGCTGAGCTAACCAACTTAGTGAATCGCCTTGACCAAGTAGCTTCTGCATATGGTATTGAGATCTAGATATAGTGCAGAAAAAAACAAAGATGACGAACGTTACACTCAAGGCATCACCTCGAAAGTCATGGTAAGCGGAACATATCTGGAATTAATGAAGACATTTAAATCCATCATATCAGACGAAGGCTCCAAACAGAAGTTTTAGCAAGGATTGCACAAACATGTGCAGCATTAGCGAAATTACAAACCATCGGAGAGACAGAAATATCACTCTGTGCTAGAAGATCCAGCTAATGCGCTCACTTGCTATGTCGATCTTCCTAAATGCCTGTGAAAACTGGACTCTCACTGCAGAGCTAGAGAAGAGGATTGTGAGCTGCTATTGGAAAATACTAGGCATCCATTACACTGATCATGTGACCAATGAAGGGTCCGCTGGACAGTCACAGAAGCTATATAGGACCTCACGACGATTTTCTAACTGTCGTTAAGAAGCGGAAACTAAGGTGGTATGCCTACGTTTCAAGCTCAATTGGCCTTGCAAAGACAATCCTGCAAGGGACAGTTAAAGGAGGACGAAGACGGGGAAGACAAAGGAAGAGGTGGGAAGATAACATTCTTTAGTGGACTGGACTGAGCCTTGCAGAATCCCAGAGAGCGACAGAAATCAGAGAATTATGGATGACAGTGGTGGATGAGTCTTCGAAGGTGCCCCAACGACATCCACGGAAGTCAAGGGATAGGTGATGGTGCTATGGTCTGCAGTAGGGTTCGAATTGACCAGACACTACTGAACATGTTTAACTCATCTCTTTTCAGTCAGTTGAAAAACTATCATGAAGCATTCCATGAATAATATCATAATATTATTCTAGTTATCAATGTCTTGATTAGCATTGTTTTAGTGACTTGAACTTACACATGACCTCTAATATTGTAGAGGCATTTCTGGTGATTTCCAGTGAAGAGTTATTTCCCCTTTGTTTTACACTGGTAGCCTCCAGCACATACATCCCGGCTTGGTCCCTCGAGACGTTCTCCAGAAGTAGATCGCCGTCAGTGGAGAGAACCGTGCTGTTCCCTGCCCTTCTCCAGGCCAGTTTGGCGGGAGGGTTCGCTGACACAGAGCCGTAGATTGTGGCATTTGTTCCCTCCTTGTACGATAATTTAGAGGGAACACTTAGCTCCGGTCCATCTGTAAAATTGAATAAAGAAAAAATAATTAAATTCCATCTTTTGTAGGGCTCCTAGTACTCAGAAATACATGATATTGTGCATAGAATTTCATTTCATGATTTACGCAATTTTCACAATGAATTAAAAAATTAAGTTGTGGGAAATTAACTAGTGTAAATAAAAATGTGACTTATTTTCTGGTGAGATTGAAAGTTAATTTTAGATTTCAATAAATTTTTAAATGCATGTTTTTGTTTTCAGCAAAAGAAAACTGACACTGAACTGTGATTGTGACACTCAGCAAGGATGTGCCAACAGAGTTCTGGGCAGTACAAAAAAAAGTGTTTCCATTCTGATATCTCTTGATGTCAGAGATCACCAAGGATTGGCCCACTGAAAGAAAACAAGTAGATAAAGGCATATCAGATATCACCAAGGACTGACCCACTGAAAGAAAACAAGTAAATAAAGGCATATCAGATATCACCAAGGACTGGCCCACTGAAAGAAAACAAGTAGATACTGGAATACAAAATATTAAAGCACTAGTTAAACATTGTACAATGTTTGTTTGCAAGATCATTTTATAAACATTATGAGAAAAGACTTATGTTGACAAATTGTGTGCTAACTTATAAAGTAATATGAAGCAGAAATTTCTGCCAAGAACCAAAAAAGTAAAAAAAAAATTCCTTCACATTCTCAAGGTCAAATTTTTTAATTATTTTTTGTTACTGTATCATTGTTCTGGTCTTTTCTTGATAAACCTGATTTTTAAATTAGTGATTGTAAGAGATGAATGATTGAATGATGTGTATTCACCTCTCCCACTCCATGAGGCAATTGTCATTGGATTGGCTGCCACAACCTCACAGGTCAAATTTAAGGTGTCTCCCTCCTCTACAACAGAGCTCCCTCCAACAACTAAATCTGGGTCATCTGTCAGATATAATGAGTAATAAAGATTAAAATTGGCTTTTTTTGAGACAGCACTAACACAGTGATAAATTTGCACTCACTGTATTTATTGTATCTCAAAGTTAAAGAAAGGGGGAAAGACAAATAGAGAAAAAAAACAGAAGAAAAAGAGAAAGAGAGAACACCTATTGACTAGGGTACTAAAAATACTTGTATCCACTTACAAAGAATGTCCCCAAACTGCTTTGTTTTGGTCACCGTTCTATTTCCAGATCCTCTGACAACACAACTGATATTATTCCCCGTGTAATCTCGGTGATACTTGACTTTCCATTCTTGTCGTGTATAGTAATAATTACTCTAAAATCAATGAAAGTAACATGATCATGATTGTTTTCTTAATTAATGAACTTTGTAATAGGCATATTCATTTCAGAATATGTTCTACAAGTCTTGCTTTTGATCAATGTACAAAATGTTGATGGTTTAATTCCATCTTACAGTTAAACTCGTATCTTCCATACAGACACATTTGATTCCTCAGATATTGGTTGCATTAGAGGAGAATCCAATTTACACATCCAATTTTCACAATATTTTAACCAACTGAATTTAGTGACAGGTACTTCAGGTTTATATATCCTAATATGCAAAATTAAAGAATGAAGGATATGGAGATAACGAACAGTATTCAATATCAAAGTCCATAAAACAATACAAAGTAGGAGCAGAGCAAACACGGACCTCCAAATCATCAGAGGGGGGACAAGTGCCATGTAGGAGTGAGCATCCCCTGCCGACCGGGCATTGCTGCTGCCACACACAGATTAAAATGACTGTGTATTTACGGCTTATTGGTATAAACTTCTAGCATTACATATTAGGTGCTATATGAGGGCTGGGCATAATCTTCTTTTCTTACATATTTATATACAATAGGCAGTGTATCAAGCCTTAAATAATTATCTACAATAGGCCGATGTATCAATCCTTACGTATTTTTCTACAATAGATGGTGTATCAAGATTTACATATTTATCTACAATAGGTGGTGTATATCAAGCCTTACGTATTTTTCTACAAT
This sequence comes from Saccostrea cuccullata, assembly GCF_032062105.1. NCBI lineage: Eukaryota > Metazoa > Mollusca > Bivalvia > Ostreida > Ostreidae > Saccostrea > Saccostrea cuccullata. Next base: position 374,302 of record NW_026931334.1, on the reverse strand, counting down.
AGGTGGTGTATCAGGTTTCATAGGCGTCGGAACCGGGGGGGGCTAGGGGGCTAGGGGGGCTAAGCCCCCCCCCCCCCCCACTTTTTTTCCCAAATATATACTTAGTATAGACATTGAACATAACTTCGTAGGTTTAGCCCCCCACTTTCTACAGGTACGTCTTAGTATAGGTTAAAAATGGGGGAAGTGGTGGTGTTTGGAAAAAAAATTTTTGGTACCGAAGTTCGAACCCCCCCCCTCCCCCCCCCTCCACGAAATAGGATTTTCGTGTTTGGGAAATGGACATTTTCCTTTTTTTTTTTTTGCTTGTCAGGTTTTTTTGAAGGTACAATTTTTTTTTTTTACACTTGCCCCCCCCCCCCCCCCCACTTTCAATTTGCTTCCGACGCCAATAGGTTTTATATATTTATCTACATTAGGTGGTGCATCAAGCCTTAAATATTTATCTACAATACATGGTGTATCAAGGCTGGGTAAAACCATCTAGTCTCACTTATTTATCTGCATTAGGTGGTATATTAAGCCTTACATCGATATCTGCAAGAGGTGGTGCATCAAACCTCATTTAAATATCTACAATACTTCACTATGTGGTGTATCGGGGCTTTTACGAATTTATCATCAATAGGTGGTGTATCAAGCCTTACATATTTATCTGCAATAGGTGGTGTATTAGGCCTTACATATTTATCTACAATAGTTGGTGTATAAACCCTTACATACTTATCTACAATAGGCGGTGTATCAAACCTTACATATTTATTAGGCCTTACATATTAATCTACAACAAGTGGTGTATAAACCCTTAGTACATATTTATCTACAATAAGTGGTGTATAAACCCTTACATATTTATCTACAATAGGTGGTGTATCAAGCCTTACATATTTATCTACAGTAGGTGGTGTATCATTTATCTACAATAAGTGGTGTATCAAGTTTTAAATATTTATCTACATTAGGTGGTGTATCAAGTCTTACATATTTATCTACAATAGGTGGTGTATCAAGTCTTACATATTTATCTACAATAAGTGGTGTATCAGGGCTGAACTCTGTGGAACCATTGTACCATGTGATGGACACTGCTGGGTTTGTAAATCCTCCGTAACAGACCCAGGCCGTCCCATATCCCTCCACCCCTGTTTCTCGGCCAGAAAATGTTACATGATCATCATACGGTCCATCTGCAAAGTTAATAAATTTCAGGTAATTTTCTGTATAATTTTTTCGTATGAACTAACTCAATAGCAGTAGTAAACTTACAGAAGACAGTAAATCTCTTTGCTTGGTAAAACATAGAAGAATTCACTAAAACATAACAAGTTATTGACTGGCCATTCATTGATCTGTCCACCATGACGGGCGGGGCTAACAGAGTGTAAGTATAAGTCTCCGTCACATTGTCGTACACAGTTGTCGTTGTATACAGGGATACATTGTTGATGTCTGGATGAACAGGGTTAACGGACAATATTATAAATGTTGTGGGTTGATAACGCGTGCGTGTCAAAGTACACGAGACATTGACAACATCATTTTCTTCCACGGTCCCTACTCCATCTAAAGTTACGTCAACATCAGTCGCATCAGCTGAAAAAAACATATATGACTGCAAAAATTCCAAATTAGTTCTGTAATTTGCAATATCTTACAAACATCTTACCTAATAAATTATTTATCTCTGTATAAAATCATCCTGTTATGCATCCTTTAAAAAATTCTTTGCATCTGTTTCAGTAAAAACAATACGAAATTTCTTGAAGTTTTCATCAATATCTACAAAATCATTTCATGATTTATATACTAAACCATCATGGTGTTTTCCATTTTTTTAAATTAAGAAATAAGGTATCATTTTTTGAGTTTTATTGGGATGTAAAACGGGTTGGTCACGTGATCAAATCGGCTTTATGGATGATTTGATCATGTGCCATCCCGTTTTACATCCCAATAAAACTCAAAAAATGATACCTTATTACTTATATTTACATTTGTGACTGATTTATTACAAATAGTAAGGTACTTAAGTAAAGTTTAGAATCCCATAAAGTTTTTTTTTCCAAAACTCAACTGTATAAATTGAATGTGTTGATAACGTCGATCGCTTATGACGTCACTATCAAATTACGTAGATCGCTTATGACTAAACAATCAATTTATGGTCACATGACGAACGTGTTTTACGGAGATGTAAAAACGCCTTGTTCAAATAGTGTTATATAAGGGAAAACATTTGCAAATGTAAATACATTTAAGTGAAGATCTTACATGCCAGACGGACAATGGCTATTTTCTCCAGTTCCTGTCCTGTTGCATTCCTAGCTCTACATTTCAGTACTTGGTCATCATCGCTCTTGGTGGCATTTTTAATCAGTGTTACAGTATAGGTACCATTGTCATTTTCTGTGTTATTGTAGACAACTGAGGCATATTCCAATGTCAAGGTTGAAAGGTCACTTTTACAGGCCAAGGTCAAATTTCCTCCTTCTATTGCATTTATCTGTAAACCACTACCACCAGTTATTTGAACTGCTCCAACTATTTCCAAGGATGACTGGCCTTTAAAGGAAAAATTAACCCGAGGATGATGATTTGAACAAACTTGAATCTACATTATCTGAGAATGCTTTCATATAAATATGACTAATCTTGGCTTTGTTGTTCTTGAGAAGGAAATTTAATCATAATTACAAGTCTCACATAATGATAATTTACCTGAATAATTACTCAAAAATAGAGCTGCATAAAACCCTTTTGTGATCTTCACCTGTTTAGTGATGCAAAGGTCACATGATCATCTTAAAGCTGGCAGTTGGATCTTCTGATATAACACCTATGGCTACACAAGTTTGGTCAACAATGCAAGTTTGGTCAACATTGGAATTATTTTAAAAATTCTTATCACTCATTTAAGAATTATAGGTCAAAATAAAGAAACATCTGATGCATCAGACTAAAAATGGACAGAATGAACACGTAATGATTCAAGGAAATCTTGGTCCCTTATGTTTACAAACAGTGATCAGAGATCAAATCTCTAACCTAACAGTGCCTAAAGATTGGATAAAAAATAATTCATAAATCAGTCTCTAACCTGAAGTTTTGCACAACAGTAATGCACACACAGACAAAAAAAGAACCATTATCCCGCTACACTTGTTGCCTGAAATAAAGTCAGTAAAATAAACAAAGCCACAGAAAATAATTATTTATAAAGTGAATACTTTAAAGCAAGTATATGTGACTCGATCTCTCGAATTTCAAGAGACCGAAAGAAAAGTTCCAGAGATATAAAGTTATGAGGCGAAATTTTGGTATTTACTGCCAAAAAATAATATCACCTATTCGAAAAGTTGATATCACCAATTCGAATAAGTGATATCACCTATTCAGATTTTGAATGGGTGATATCACATATTTGAATAGGTGATATCACTTATTCAAATAAGTGATATCACCCATTCGAATAAGTGATATTCGATTGAAACGCCAGGTGATATCACTTATTCGAAAAGGTGATAACACTTATTTGAATAAGTGATATCACCTATTCGAACAGGTGAAATCACCTTATCATTTTGAATAGGTTATAATCACTTATTTGAAAATCTTATATCACCTATTCAAATTATTTATGAAATAACAACGGCTTCCAAGGCTTAAGGTCTTTAAAAGAAATTTTTACGTACTTTCACTTTCGTTTTATACCACGTCATTCTTGAAGACAATGGATTACAGCTTTGCATTTAGTTTTAAACACTACAAGTAGAACTTTTAGGTTGTTTTGCTCGAAAATTAAATTATTTCACTAATCTATCATGTATACTAAGCAAAATGAAAAAATCTTGAAAAACGCATGATAATATCTAAATGTTCCATAGAGAAAAAATGCCTACTTAACATTATAAAGAGTGAAAGGCATGCCATTATGTTGTACCCCAACTGGGTAACATTTACAAAATTCATATAACTTAACAGGGATCCATAACATAGGTGATTTTAAAAAATTGTACTAAAATACAGGTGAAAACTGGGCAGTCCGAATTTTCTTGGAAATCTATTTATTCTAGCGAGAATTCATTATTTATTGTTGTAAGAAATGTAAATATTGGTGATTCCACAACAGATCGTGTAGAGTTACAATTGGTGTGTAACGATCCCTCCTCCATTTTTCTTGAATCTCATTTTTTTTATCTTGGTATTTTTCTAAAGCACTTTTATGCATACTTTAAATTCATTCATCAATTCTTGTATGGAATGTTGAAATGTCCAGCGAGAGTTATGTCTTAAATGTTGGTTGACAACTGCTTAAGTGTAGTGAAGATCTATGTTATTTTTCTTGTGTTTCGATCTGTTGAATGTCAGACATCATCTTGCTATTTAATTACACGCTTTTTGTTGGCTTAATTGTACATACGTAATTATAAAGCTGCGCTATAATTTAGGATTATCTTAAAGTTACCTTATTTCTTGTGTGATCGATGTTTTATGGTCTTCGAGTACACATGTTTTACTGAAACTTCTGCCGCCGCCATACTTTGTTTACTTCTGTATTTCCCGTGATGCTTCACGGTGATCTATTTTTACTGGAGTTATTTCGGCGGAAGATTTGATTGTAAATTCTTTTAAATTAAACAGTAAATGAGCTTTTAAAAGTGTAACTTTATGTTTTATGAATTTATTTAATTTATTTACGTATTGTAATAATTTCACATACGATGTACGAGAGTGAGATTTCGTTACGGGACGATGATTACATTTGATTCGCTGATTATTATTTACGGGATGGAATTATTAGTTATGATTGGTTATGAATTATTGCGGGTTTTGTTAATTCTATAAATACTCAGATGCTGAATATCGTTTGCTCTCTCGTTTTCCTGGAGAAAGGTCACCAGTTTTGTCCAGAGTAATTTAAGGTGTGTACTAGTTCAGTATCTGAGTGACTGAAGTACATAATGTGTAATGTTAGGTTAGGCTAAATTCATATTACTAGTAATTGTACTAGTTTTATTTATAATTACTAGTTGTGAACTAGTTATTTTATTTTCTTTAGCCCAGTTTAGGAGTTAGGAAATATTTCTGCTGCGTGCTAGTAGTTGAACTAGTAGCGGGAATATTTATTGGTAAATTAATTATAAGTCATTTATTGAGAGCCTTTTCGTTTTATTTTGGTCGGGGGAATTTATACTTAAATCATAAATTACTGGAAATAGTGCCAGTTGCCCAGTTATATCAGTAGTTGTACTGATTTTGTCTTTTGTCCCAAGGGTTGAGACTTGTGATTTTCAAACACTGTTATTTATTTTCGCTGTTCATGTATTACTGAATAAAATTATAAAACTTTACATCGGAGTTTTTGTTCTCAACACAAGGCAGGCGTTCCGAAGCGTTACAATTTTGGCATCCACGGCGGGATCCGTTTAAGTTTACGGGTCCTTTGATCGAATGATCCGTTTAAGTTTACGGGTCCTGTGATCGAATCATAACAACGCTTTGTCTGTGTTTGAGAAACAAAAAAATTTTATTAAGCAAACATCAAATAAAAATAAATCACAATGGCAGGTCGTAAAAGTCGACGGAGGCGTCGTGGTCTTCAAGAATCCAGATCTCCCTCACGAGTTTCAGGCTCCTCCGTAGATACTGTAAGAGAAAATGAAAGCGAATGTGAATTTCCGTGTGAAGGAGCTGACATGCACAGAACTAAGCCATTTGTTCATTCAAATAAAGAAGCCTCTCAGTTAGCAAATTTACATGACTCAGATACAAGTTTAATGCTTGTGAGTTCTCAGGCAGACGTTGTGAGAGACGGAGAATCTACACCTTTTATTCGAAACTCAGATACAGTTTCTGTAACTGTGAGTTCTACTACAGAGCAGCCACAGACAGCACACAGTGTAGTTACGCCTAAAATGAGCCATCTTCACACCTGTGGTCCCACAACTCAGATGCCTTTTGTACCTGTTTGCTCAAAATTTGCTGAGAATTTATGTACAGGTTTTCCTAGAGAGCCGACAGCTGTCCCTAGTATGTATATACCTGCAGTCTCCAGTACAGGTACTCACATGAGCCCCTCCATTACACAGACAGCAAGTCCAGTATCTGGGTTACCTGTGAACTCTCATACACACAGCACTTCTTTGAGTTCATGTACAGGTACAAATTATCTCACCACCTTACCTGTAAACTCTTATGCAGTTCCTTGTATTGTGAGTTTTCAAGGTCCTGTTTATTGTCATCAAAACCAGAGTGCCCATATGTTTACCTCATTCCCCACAATTACAACATCAGCTCACAACATTTGCGCAAGAACTCATTTACCTCTAAGTTTGTGTACAGGTTCTGTGCCTGTTGGTCTAAGTACAGGTTCTGTACCTGTGAGTTTGTGTACAGGTTCTGTACCTGTGATGCAGAATCGGACCCTCTCTGCTCCCATGAGAAGTGCAAGAGCCTTATCCAGTACGAGTAACGAGCAAACTGCACTTATCCAGCTCACGGAGATGGTAGAGCATTTACAAGAGAAAATTAAACAGCTCTCTGAACAAGACCACCAAAGGACCAACCCTGACAACAGACAATCAGATACATGTAGTGCATCTCATGAGTGTTTGAGTAGCGACAGAGAAACATCGCAAGAGTCTGACTTTGTGTACCGGAAAAAGGCCAAGCATCACAATGTAAAGATTCCTCCATACACAGGGAAAGAAGACTGGTCTGTCTGGTTTTGTCGTTTTGAGGAAGTGGCAGACAGATACCACTGGACAACAGATGACAAAGTGGACCAATTACTGCCCAGACTACATGAAGATGCAGCTGACTTTGTGTATGGCCAATTATCGAAAGAGTCGAGAAGCAGTTATAAGAGACTTACAAAGGAACTGACCAATCGTTTCCGTGCCATCGAGACTAGTCGAACATATCTGTCGAAATTTAATAACAGAGTTCAAAAGCCTGGTGAGCGAGTCGAGGACTTTGCTGCTGATCTAAAGCGCCTGTATGTCAAAGCCCACCCGGAGCGAGACTCAAAGACTAGAGAGGAAGACTTGCTCAGGAAATTTTTAGATGGTCTGGCTGATAGAGAAGCCCAGTTTCATGTGGAATACGTCAAGGACCCCTCAGATATACATGAAGCTGTACGACAGGTTATAAATTATGAAGAAGCAGGTCGGCCTTCAACTAAGAAACATATCAGAGAGGTGAAGTCGCTGTACAGTGATTCTGAATCAGAAACCACGCCTAAGACAGTCATTAAGGCCAAGTCGTTGAAAAAGAAAAGTGTCAGAAATATAAAGTACAGCCAAGGAAACAAACAAGGGTCAGGTGGCACTATCGAAACCTTGCAGAAACAAATCGATGAGATGGCAAAAGTTCTCAGCAACCTGACTAAGCAGAGTAACACTGGGACACAGCCAAGTAGGCCAATTATTGGTACACCTCAACCAGACATGTCTTCGGGTCAAACGGCTCCTCTGGACAGACAACAGAAACGTAGCTGTTTTTACTGCAAAGGTGAAGGTCATTTCATAAGGGACTGCCCAAAGAGAATTAATGACCTGCAAGTCTCAAAGACACCTTTAAACAGGCATTAGCCGTTCCTGTGGGTCAAGGACCGGCTACAGAAGAAACTGACAGACAGACAGACGAACAGTTTAGACCCACCAACAGACCGACAACCAGATAATTTTGATGAATCAGAAGATTTTTGTTTTATTTCTAAGCGAATACCAGACGCAGATGGTGTGTACATAGAGGGAAATGTAAATGGTTTAGATGTCCACATTACAACAGATACTGGTGCATCCAATACTATACTTTCATACAAAGTGTATGAACAACTGAAAGAGGTGAACAGACCCAGACTTCAAGGAAAGTCGCATTTACGAGGAGCTGACGGAAGTACCATTCATGTTTATGGGAAAGGAGTGTTCGAATTGCAACTTGGTTCCTTGGCCCTCAAGAAAGATCTTTTGGTAGCTGATATCCAAGATGAAGTGTTACTTGGAGTGGACATCCTGCAGAATAGTGATATTGGTCAAGCAGATATTCTCCTAAGTAAAGGACTGATAAGGCTCAAAGGTCATGATATTCCATGCATACAACGTGGTGTGCATAAAGATATTACCCTCCGTTGTGTGGAGAGATGTGATATACCTGGGAATACAGAAGTAATAATACCGGCTTTTATTCAGCGTGAATGTGAGGTTGATGTTGAAGAGGACCTTATGTTTGTGCCAAGTGGAGATCTTATGGAGAAGACCTCCTTACTGTTAGACCCAGCAGTTCTTAACATCAGAGGGAAACTGAGTGTACCCCTGAGAGTTATGAACCCTTTTGATGAAGGAAAAACGCTTTATCCGACACAGTAGTGGGTACTGTTGAAGGATATGGGGGAATAGTAGATGTAATCGAACCAGTTTATAGTGACCTAAGAAGCCTTTGTCGATCTACTGAACTCTCGCCTGGAGAGGCATGTGAGGTTCCAGATCATTTACGTGAGCTTTATGATGGCTCTTCCCAGTCCTTAAATATGTCAGAAAAAGAAGCTTTTCGAAAATTCTTGCACGACCATCAGGATCCATTCTCAAAAGATGAATGGGACCTAGGACAAACCAATTTAGTTGAACATGAGATTAATACTGGTGAGAGTAAACCTGTAAAACAGCCACCTCGTAGAGTTCCAATAGCACTAGCCAATGAGGAGAGAGATGCCATTCTGAACCTTCGAGAGAGGGGCATAATACAACCTTCTACATCACCTTGGTCCTCTCCACTAGTCTTAGCTAGCAAGAAGAATGGAAAAATAAGTCTGTGTGGATTATCGAGCAGTAAATAATTTAACAATTAAGGATGCATTCCCACTACCACGAATTCAAGACTGTCTAGATTCCGTTGCAGGAGCTTCAATGTTTTCCACTCTGGATTTGACAGCAGGATATCATCAAGTCAGAGTTAAGGCTGAAGACATACCAAAAACAGCATTTGTAACAAAATGTGGTCATTTTGAGTATAAAACCATGCCTTTTGGATTGACCAATGCACCAGGTACATTCCAGAGACTTATGGAAATGGCGTTAAATGGCCTCCAGTGGGACATTTGTCTTATTTATTTGCACGATATAGTGATATTTAGCAGAAATTTTGATGAACACATGTCCAGACTTAGCCAAGTGGTTCAGAGAATAGCAAATGCAGGTTTAAAATTGAAACCTGAGAAATGTAGCCTTTTTCAAGATGAAGTTATTTTCCTTGGACATAAAGTCACTAAAGATGGAGTCTTACCAGATAAGCAGAATGTAGAGAAGATTTTGAACTGGAGCAGACCAAATAATGTTACTGAAGTATGACAATTCCTTGGAACTGCCTCTTACTACAGGAGATTTTTAAAAGGGTTTTCGGTGATAGCTAAACCTCTTACTAACTTACACAAAAGAACCATTCTTTTCGCTTGACAGACTTATGCGAAAAAGCATTTCTGCAACTAAAGAAGATTCTTACTGGGCCAGATATAATGGGATATCCTGACCCAAACCAAGGCCATTTTATTCTCGACACAGACACCTGTGATGTAGGCATTGGTGCTGTATTGAGCCAAGTACAGGAGGGACGTGAAAAAGTGTTAGCCTATGGGAGTCGAACCCTAAACCGTGCTGAAAGGAACTATTGTGTAACTGATAAAGAGCTCCTAGCTGTTCGTTACTTTGTTGAATACTTCAGACAATGTCTTTTAGGACAAAGATTTGTACTTAGGACTGATCACCAAGCATTAGTATGGCTATATAAACTGAAAGAACCTAAAGGAAAAGTGGCTCGCTGGATTGAAATATTGTCAGCCTACAATTTTGAAATTGAGTACAGGCCTGGAACACAGCATGGTAATGCTGACGGTCTATCAAGATGTCCTAACCCAGCTGACTGTAACTGCTCAGAAGGTGACAGTTTAGAAAGCCTGAAATGTGGACCTTGTATTAAATGCAGAAAGAGAACTGAGACTATAGAAACTCAGGAAAATCTTGAGGAGAGGCTGGATTCCGGAGCTGGTCCTGTTTCAGATGTGAAGTTCGTTCATGATGGCCCCGGCGAGAGTAAGTGTTACAACCCCTGTCCCCCACAGAATTTCACCCAAGAAACAACCCAAGAAGTTGCAGTCTGTTGTGACGGTACCAAGGAGGATCCTTCCAAAGCCCGCACGCAGAGCTACTGAGCACCAGTCTCCATTGGATGATATTTTACGGCCAGATCACTTCAGAGCCCGACGACCTTATTATAATAAGAGACATTAGATATTTCATTGTATATTTGAGCAGTAAGTATAAGTACGTGTATAAGTAATGTAAGTTAGGAAAATATTCATTTAATGTATGTTGTAAATTGGGTTAGGAATTGAATGATTTGTGGACTTTATGTGTAATATTTTTAAAATTGATATTTCAAGCATTAAGTCTGACGATAATGAGATTCATTTCTGTAATATTACTTGATATTTTTGCTTACCAAGAGCTTAGTGTCCATTTCTCTTTTCTGTGATCCTGTGAATGAAAATTAAGAAAGATTATACATTACTTGTTATACTTATGTCTAAATTATTAGCATTATCAGAACACTGTATTTTTATGTGCAAGTATCTATAATGAATTTGAGAGGCTGCTAATATTTTGTGTATCCATTGTTTTTGAAAGATAAATTCATTCTTTAAATGGCAGTTATTAAATATTAATTGAATTATTATCATTCATGTGCATTTTAACTTACTTACCTTATCACACTGTATACTATGCTCTGCTCATCTGTCTTCGTGAAATTATGATGAATTCCAAGTTTTGATTTAGCATTTTGTGTTTATGTATAAAGTTTCTATCATATTGATTTGTGATATGCATGAAGGTTGGCATTGTAGTTCCATATTTTGTAAAAAAAAAAAAAAAAAAAAAAAAAAAAAAAAAAAATTCTATGATTTTTTTTCATTACTAGAGATGTGAATTTTTGAGAAGTTGATACACATTTTATGAGGTAATCTTTGTGAAGTACAGCATTTATTTGGAGTAGTCTCCCTTGTGTGTATTGATTAGCTGTACTGTTCATGGAAGTTAAGTATATGTGTATCGAGTGTATAAAGTAGTAATATGTCATTAATTAATTGTTGTATGTGAATTCTATTGTTTGTATTTTGAGTCCAAAGGGACTTGGACTCTTAGAGAGGGGCAAAATGTAACGATCCCTCCTCCATTTTTCTTGAATCTCATTTTTTTTTATCTTGGTATTTTTCTAAAGCACTTTCATGCATACTTTAAATTCATTCATCAATTCTTGTATGGAATGTTGAAATGTTCAGCGAGAGTTATGTCTTAAATGTTGGTTGACAACTGCTTAAGTGTAGTGAAGATCTATGTTATTTTTCTTGTGTTTCGATCTGTTGAATGTCAGACATCATCTTGCTATTTAATTACACGCTTTTTGTTGGCTTAATTGTACATACGTAATTATAAAGCTGCGCTATAATTTAGGATTATCTTAAAGTTACCTTATTTCTTGTGTGATCGATGTTTTATGGTCTTCGAGTACACATGTTTTACTGAAACTTCTGCCGCCGCCATACTTTGTTTACTTCTGTATTTGATGCTTCACGGTGATCTACTTTTACTGGAGTTATTTCGGCGGAAGATTTGATTGTAAATTCTTTTAAATTAAATGTTAAACAGTAAATGAGCTTTTAAAAGTGTAGCTTTATGTTTTATGAATTTATTTAATTTATTTACGTATTGTAATAATTTCACATACGATGTACGAGAGTGAGATTTCGTTACGGGACGATGATTACATTTGATTGGCTGATTATTATTTACGAGATGGAATTATTAGTTATGCTTGGTTATGAATTATTGCGGGTTTTGTTAATCCTATAAATACTCAGATGCTGAATATCGTTTGCTCTCTCGTTTTCTTTGTGTCCTGGAGAAAGGTCACCAGTTTTGTCCAGAGTAATTTAAGGTGTGTACTAGTTCAGTATCTGAGTGACTGAAGTACATAATGTGTAATGTTAGGTTAGGCTAAATTCATATTACTAGTAACTGTACTAGTTTTATTTATAATTACTAGTTGTGAACTAGTTATTTTTATCTTTTTAGCCCAGTTTAGGAGTTAGGAAATATTTCTGCTGCGTGCTAGTAGTTGAACTAGTAGCGGGAATATTTATTGGTAAATTAATTATAAGTCATTTATTGAGAGCCTTTTCGTTTTATTTTGGTCGGGGGAATTTATACTTAAATCATAAATTACTGGAAATAGTGCCAGTTGCCCAGTTATATCAGTAGTTGTACTGATTTTGTCTTTTGTCCCAAGGGTTGAGACTTGTGATTTTCAAACACTGTTATTTATTTTCGCTGTTCATGTATTACTGAATAAAATTATAAAACTTTACATTGGAGTTTTTGTTCTCAACACAAGGCAGGCGTTCCGAAGCGTTACAGATGTAAAGACTTTGAAACACGTATGTTAAAACACATGTAAAATGATAAATAATTATTTATAATGATTTCAACTTAATTATTCAGTTGAAGATTGGGAAACATATTTTTGTGTCGCCTTCGGAGATGAGCAGCAATAAGGGTTTCCCTTTATTTGATTGACAGACTCTATGATCACTTATACTATGTGTGGATGTTTTTGTGCATTTATAAACTATAATGCTAGATTTTTTGCGTGAAATACTGTATATGCTAGTAGCATACAAATAACTGACTACTCTTAGATTATCTTACATCTTTAAAGAAGCTAAAAGCAGGCGGCACATGCGTTCCTTGGAACACTCTAGTTATAACATGTTAATTAAATTACTGGATAATCAATATCAAATCTACTTACTGTTACTAAAACTTTTTGAAGTTCAAATTCGTACTCAAACTCAAACTCCGTACTCCTAACTCATACTCGTACTCCAAAGTTGAGGTTATAAAAATTTATTATATTCAAGCTCCAACGTACGGAGTACAAACTCAAGATTTTTCAAGAATGCTCCAAACCAGCCTCAGAGTCAATCTCAAGTGTCGTATACATGCATCCGGTCCATCTACCAGTTCGCATGATCCGTTTGCGCATGGTCCGTTCGCCATAATTCTTGTTCACCGAATGGATTGCCCAATCGTTTTATCACTGGATTGTAGTCATTTTTTAAAAACTATTTATTTATGTTATTTAAATGATCTAAAATGTAAGTTTAACTGTTTAGTTTACAGTCGTTTGACCATTTCCGAACCACAGGCACCTGACGATTGGATGATGTAAACCCCCCCCCCCCCCCACACACACACACACACCCTCACACACAGTTTCTGAGAATTTTTATTAGACACAAAAACTTATCTGAAATACATGATTTCCTAGTCTATCATTCTTGAATCCTGATATCTGCTATCATTTTCCGCTTTTGTTAATATTTATAGATTGACCCTATACGGTATATAACAGGAACCTGACCTTTAATTGACATCATTTAGCTGATTCAACAGCCAAACATCCTGAAACATACAATTTCTTTCCATTATACCACACCAATTTATTTTTTTTTGCGTGTCGGACCCGCACGCTCGTATTTAACGTCCGACGAACAAGAAATAAATTGGTGTGGCCTTGATAATTTCAGAATTTTTTTAAAATGAGAAATTCAAAAATTAATTGAAATGAAATCCATATCATATACCCGAAACTGTACTGTTAATATCATGGTTGATTTATATTCATAATAAAAAATATGTTGCGTTATATTTAACTTTTACAGAATTCTAGCTGATGTCCGGTAGCTTTCTTTAAAAAAGCATTTTTCAGCAACATTTCAGACTACGAATGAAACTGTGAGGTGATTTTCTTCTGTGAAATAGAAAAGAAAAGGGCTAGAGTCTGTCACTTGAAAGGTGTACTAAAATTCATTTTTGCACCAACTTAAGAGATTCACGATCTTGCACATTAAAATAGTTTTAAAGTACTAGTCTCTAACACAGATGCTTGAGGACGGACCCCCCCCCAAATATAGACCCCCGGGACTTATTCTTTAATCTAAAATACCTTTTCATGATTTTGAAGGTACATGTATTTGTAACAAATGGTCTTACATGTATATATGTTCTTAATAATCAAATGCAGATGTACTGTATATTACTCTCAAAACAAAACAATAACGTTCAACGGTGACTAAGAGGTTCATTCTTAATCTAACCTTAAAGACTGGCTTTAAGGTCAAGACACACTATCTTTCGATGTAAACTTCGCCATTCGGCTACAAGTATAGTTGTATAATTGTAAATGCCGTTTTCAATTTTCCCACAATCTTATATCAACATTTGTTTATACACTTATACTACTTAATTTTATTTACAGTAATTTACTTTTATGTGTTTTAATTCTGTACTTCAATTAATCCGCTTATTGTACACTCCCTAAACGATTTTGAAGCGAATTTAAAATGACCATTCCATAGAGGCCTGGTAATTAGAAAGGGTCAAGGGAGAGTGGTAATTACATTCACGAGAATTAAATGTGAAAAAAATATTTGTGGCTTGAGGTAAGACTGCGTGGACATAGTTCACAAAATGATTTCAATTCTTCATAAGAATACATAATTAAGTTTTTCACCAGACGTTTGTATATTATATTGTCCCGTCTTTCAGGGTTTTAAAAATATCTAGAGGAAACAACCATGATCGATGTTTCATAAAGGATCAATATTTGGCTGATTCCGGAGAAATAAAATGAAAACAGAATCGACTTGTTTTAATTATGATCAGTCGTCGCAAAAGTGTCGCTTTTCAACTTCCGAATTCTGATCCACCCAAGGCACAAAAAGTAAAAGACAAGGAGGAAAAGGGGGTCAGTATATGGACAATAATTTCTACTGGTAATGCCGAGGGTTTGCGACAGTATATAAAGACTAATGGAGCAGCAAGTCTCAATAAACGATCCGGGAATTTCCGGTCGCCTCTTGGACTCGCAGTGTATCTGGAAAATCCGGAACTGGTCCAGATCATGCTGGAGTGTGATCCAAAACCGGATGTGAATATAATTGACAAAAACGGAAACACGCCCCTCCACGAGGCAGTGGAAAGGGGGTATCTACAAATAACCAAACAACTTCTGAATACAGGTACAGCGCAAAAATGTTCTTAAAATTATAAGCTATGTCCTTTGCAAAAGTTTGAATTTTTCAGTTAAAATTATCACATGACAATTCTCATTCGCAAATCTTGACTGCAAAATTAAATCTCATTTGCAAATTTTAATTGATTTTTTTTTGTTGAGGACAGCTAAAAACTTGTTGAAGAATATAATTTTTTCCCTCTTTACTTGTATACTGTACATGTTCATCTACATGTATCAACAGTATATTGCATTGAAGTGGACGGGCTTTCGCTTTCTCTAAAGACAGTGAAAAACAGTGAAATACAATGTAGTGATAAAAGAAATCTACTATACTTAGGCTTTACTCTTAACTTCCCACAAAATACTTTGAATCCACCTATATAATTCTTGATTCACAAAGGACATTTCAAACATTCATATATGTATATAATTCTTAATTCACAAAGCACATTTCAAACACTCATATCATCAAATTCAGATTGTACTGTATACAGAACAAAGGAAATTTATGCTCCCATCATGTTTCATCCTAGCACTTACATGTATTTTAATACTAGTACATGTATAAGATTTTTAAAAATACCTTTAATTTTGAAGGGATGTGCAATTTGGAATTAAAAAACCCTCATAATTACACTCCTCTGATGAGATCCGTGTACAATGACTATGAAGAAATCGCGGAAGCACTGATATCCGCAGGTAAATCTGAAAAATTAGCAAAATTTTGTTGAATTATTTGTTTTTATAAGGCCTAGCTGTTTTACATATACATTCACGTGCCTCAATGATGTTTACATTTTGAACAGTACCTTCAATGTATTATGTATGGTAAAGATATTCTTTATATGATGAAATCTATCATTACCCTAATCTGTCTGTCCATAATCTAGGTGCTAATATTGAAGCCACTGGAGCTAAGGGTCGGACCAGCCTATTTTTAGCGGTGATAGAGAGCAGTCTGAATTGTATGGAGCTCCTACTGAAGAATGGCTGTAACATGGCCGTCCGCGACAGTCACGGATTCACAATACTAAAAACCATCTTCAAAACCAACTCTATCATCAAAGCTGAGGCGATTAAGCTGCTTCAGAAATTTGGTGAGTTTTTCACAAATTATTCAATACCTGCATAGGCGTCGGAAGCAAAATGAAGGTGGGGGGGGGGGGGGGGATTAATTCTAAACCAACAAAAAAAGATAAATCCCAAATTTCAATGCCTATATTATGCATATATTGCAAAAAAGTGGGTAGGGTTAAGAAATACATACTCTAAATCCCCCCCCCCAGTTTTTTCAATCCCTCTCGGTTCGACGCCTACATGTATATGACCTGAGTTTGAAAAAAAATGAAGTTCCATGTGCAGTATACATGTACATTGCATGATCCCGACAGAGTTTATATAAAAATATACAATAAATTAATGTCAACCTAAATCAACTTAATTAATTAAAACCAATGTTCAACCTTTTTTTCAATGTTAATATTTGACATAGAAACAATGCTGACGTTCAACTCTGTCTCAACATTCATTTGCAACCAAAATTCAACTACAAATCAATTCAAGTTCGTTCAATCCATTTTCAATAGCTATCAAATTCATCTTTGAAAATCTACGTTGAAACAACGTTGATGTCTCAACCGTTGCCTCAACTCTCATATCCAACGAAAATTCAGCGCTGATTCAACGTTGTAGTGCACCATTGAGTCAACATTGTAAATCAGTGTTGAGTCAACGTTAAAGCGCAACGTTGAGTCAACATTGAAAAGCCTGTTAGGCGTGAAATGAAATTCCCCTCTCTCTGCCTCTCTCTCTCCCTCTCTCCCCCTCTCTCTCTGTGGTGTAACTGTAGAATAGATCTATAATATCTATTATATATTAATACGATAGCTTTCTGAACTTATGTACTTGTAGAGTATAATATCGATCATGACAGAGATTATTTAGAGGAGATGGTGAAGAAAAGCAAGGACCCTAATGACAAGGTTTACGCAGAGATGCTTCTGCAGAATAAATCCATTAAGGAGGCTTGTGAAAATCCCTTCGCTTCCGGTGGCTGGCACAGGCGCAACTCCCTAGCAACCAGACGCATCTCCGTGATCAGCGAGATCTCGCTGTCATTCATATATGGAAAGCAGTTATCTCTTACTGAACTGGATTAAAAGTTTTGTTAACCTTCCATATTGTGTAAATAATTGTTGAACATTCATTTGTGCCGACAAAGTGCACGAATCGGAAGTACATGTATATTATAAAAATATTTTAATGATATTTACAGTGAATGTGCACAACTAGAGGACAGAACAGAAAATGAGTGACATTGTCAATTCTAAGTGTAACTTTTGATATTAATAAAAAAAATCACTGTAGTTTTTAGCATTTCTATAATACTTTAAATGTGACATGACAATAATACAGTTGAAAATAACCATAGGCGTCGGAAAGAAATTGAAAGTGGGTGGGCTAATTGAGAGTGGGATGGGGGGCCTACACCAACAAAAAAGGTAAACCCCAATTTTAAATGCATATTTATGTCTATCTTTGCAAAAAAGTGGGGGGCTAAGCCCCCCTAGCCCCCCCCCTCCCGGTTCCGACGCCTATGATAACAGATTAAGTCCTATTTGAAAGTGTAACTAAAATTGAGGGGGGGGGGGGGGGTATTATTTAGTGTAAAGTACTAAATCTTATCAATTAATTATTTAAAAGTATATGTCATTGACCTCTGCCCCAAGATTTCTACGGAAAAAACATATCATGATTAAAAAAAAAAAGGTACTCGACCTTATAGCAATAAAATTGGGCCGGATGGGGGATGTCTAAAAAATATATGGAGATAACGAACGGTATTCAATCTCAAAGTCCATAAAACAATACAAAATAAGAGGAGAGCAAACACGGACCCCCGAAACATCAGAGGCAGGATCAGGTGCCATGGAGGAGTGAGCATCCCCTGCCGACCGGTCATACTCGCCGTGTGCTCCTTGTCATGATCAGGAAATTCATAACGGAAAAATCCGTCGTCAATTCAGTGTATAAATAATGGTATGAAAAAGAAAATTTTTACCATAGCAAAATTAAATTGTATATTTTATTAAATATTGCATTTTTTTAAAATTTGTTTGTTTTAAAAAATTTTCATTTTTATTCTAAAAACTATTTGTGTTGCATGAGAACATTCTACAGATCTGTTGAAAAACTAGAAATTATCATTTATCCATCTGACAGTTGCAAACAGTACGAACCAGTTTATGTACTACTTGCTTACGGAGCAACACTTCGATCTTCGTCAGATTTATGTTTTATTGTATGTGATCTGAAAATGTGGCAACATATTCAAAGCGTGTAGATGAGAAAGGAAAGGTTTGGAAACGTGAAAAGCGGGAATTGTTTACAGAATGACACGGTAAAACATGTTTTATTTGGATATTGCATCTCCATTTCGTAAATTATAGTGTGTAAACTTTAAATCATATCTACTTTGCAGCAGACGTACCTTTATTTTTTTCATAAGTCTGAATATCAATGTAGAAGGCATGTCAAGAGAGAGGAAATTCGAATGTTCGTTCTGTTTTTCAATATCTGGATAAATTTGATGGAAATGTGTTATTTATACCACTGTAAATGTATTTTTTGTTTAATTTCAACCTGGGGTGCTTCATTTTTTAATATTTAAATATGGTAAGTGTCATGCTGGAACCTGATGTTCCACGACATGTTACTATCCTACGACAAGGGCCACCAAGTAGACGTAGCAATCCTGGATTTCTCGAAAGCATTTGACACTGTTCCCCATGATAGACTCCTACACAAACTTAATCAATATGGGATAAGAGGAGAAATCCATGACTGGCTAACTAACTTCCTAACAAAAAGGACAATGAGAGTCCAGTTAGATGGGGAATACTCAGACGACACCAGCATGAAATCCGGGGTACCGCAGGGAACAGTACTTGGACCCATACTTTTTCTCTGCCATATAAATGATCTCCCTGACGCAGTAAAATCTTCAGTTAGGCTCTTTGCCGACGATTGCCTTTTGTACAGGGAAATTAAATCGTCCAAAGATCAAAACCTACTACAAAGGGACCTCGAAAAACTGGAACAGTGGGCATCTGACTGGGGTATGAGATTTAACGCAAAGAAATGCTATATACTAAGCATACGTAGAAAAATAAACAGCCAATACACCCTTGAGAACCACACCCTAGAACAAGTGGCATCAAATCCCTACTTAGGACTCCAAATACAAGAAGACCTGAAATGGAAAGAGCATATAAACAACATCTCAAATAAAGCCAACTCCACCCTAGGCTTCCTAAGAAGGAACTTACAACACTGCCCAAGGGAATGTAGAAAGATTGCATATATAGCACTAGTAAGATCTATAATGGAGTATGGAGCTGTCATCTGGGATCCATACACCAAACAAGAATCAACAAAATTAGAATCCATCCAAAGAAGAGGTGCGAGATTCATAACAAAAGATTATAAATCAAGGGAAGAGGGCACAATGACAAAGATGCTCAAAGATCTTGACCTTCCCTTACTACAAACCAGACGCCAACAACAACGTCTTATCTTTTTTTACAAAGTGGTTGAGGGGCAGATACCAGCTATTAAATCAGACCAATGTATTACATTCCAAAAAGCGAAAAGAAACATCAGACCGAAAGTGTACGAGGACTATCAAGCGACAAATATTATATGTAATAGGATCAGGAATAACAGCCGTGCAGTTGAGATACTTGATACAAAGACAGACCAACTGAAGAACTCATTCTTTGTACGAACAGCTGTAGATTGGAACCATCTGGAAGAAAAAGTGGTCCGCGCCCCCAAGCTAGAAAGCTTTAAGTCTGCGCTGGAACATCTTCGCGACTAATGCGCTCTCTACCCGTCACGTTAAAGCCCAATGGGTCACTGTGACGTAACAATACAGATACAGATACAGAGAGATATTAAGATGGTGTTAACCCCCTGCCCCTTTCTGAGAATTTTTTTAAAAAAAAATAAAGACCAAAGTAAATGTGACTGTCCGATATGATAAATTTATATGCAAGGATCCTCAAGTAATTAAGGCTGGGACGATATTTTGATATTATGGATGTATGGAACTGATGCGCATTTGATATACACAAAGAAGATTTATATTTAATTCAAAATATTGTAATACATGTAATGATGTATTGTGGCTCAAATGTTGTGATTATCAATTTTTTTAAAAAAGAAGAAATTATAGTTCTAGCCTTACAGGTAATGAAGATTCATTTTTAGCTCTACTGGTCAGAGACCAGAAGAGCTTATGCGATAGTAATGCGTCCGGCGTCCGTCTGTCTGTCTGTCTGTCTGTCTGTAAACAATTTTTCAAAATGCTACTCCTCCTACAGTTTTGATCTGATTTCAATATAACTTGGCATATAAGTAGACTACACTAAGATACATAATTCTGTGTATCGGATTTTGATTTCGACGAACGGTGTTGGCATTGTTACTAAAAATAGAAACTTCTGTGAAATTCTTTCAAAATGCTACTCCTCCTACAGTTTTGGTCTGATTTCAATATAACTTGGCACACAAGTAGACTACACTAAGATACATAATTCTGTGTATCGGTTTTTGATTTCGACGAACGGTGTTGGCGTTGTTACTAAAAATAGAAATTTCTTTGAAATTCTTTCAAAATGCTACTCCTCCTACAGTTTTGGTCTGATTTCAATATAACTTGGCACACAAGTAGACTACACTAAGATACATAATTCTGTGTATCGGTTTTTGATATCGACGAACGGTGTTGGCGTTGTTACTAAAAATAGAAATTTCTGTGAAATTCTTTCAAAATGCTACTCCTCCTACAGTTTTGGTCTGATTTCAATATAACTTGGCACACAAGTAGACTACACTAAGGTACATAATTCTTTATATCCGTTTTTGACTTCAATGAACATTATTACCTTGGTTAATAAAGATAGCAATTTCTGTTACTCTCAAAATGCTACTTCAAATACAGTTTTAGTCTGATTATGATATAATGTGGCATGCAAGTAGACTACACTAAGAACATAAAGAAACTTATTCAAGGATCATTATTCTCTTTTTTGCTAGTGTAAAGTTTCAATTCCCAACTGCTTAAGTACTTTCCTCTTCCTTTGCTATAAGTACAAACCAGTAGAGCTTCAGTCTCGACAGAGACTTCTGGTTACACTAATAATGGCCCATGGGGTTCAAGTGGGGCCAATGTTGTAAAAGTGTAATGAAAAAGCATGAGTTTGTAGCTCTTCCTATCCAAATTGTTCAGTCCAGGGGGCTACATGCACATGTATAGATATTCTGCAGACAGTTAGGTTTGATATTGCATTAAGTTAACTAAATAAATTAATATTGGTCTTTACTTGCAGAGGAAACACTGAATTAGGAGACATAACTCCTCACAACATTAAGCAACTGAAGCTCCTGAACCAGGTTGTCTTTCCTGTCACGTACAACGACAAATTCTATAAAGATGTTCTAGAGGTGGGAGAATTAGCAAAACTAGGTGAGCTTTAGGTTCTTTCACATCCAGTTTCTTTGAAAAAAAGGGATCAATTCAATAAAGAATATTTGAGGGAAGTTTTTGTTAGAATGCTAACTGTATTTTTTTTCTCAATACAGCGTATTTCAATGACATAGTGGTGGGGGCAGTGTGTTGCCGAGTGGATACCTCAGACCAACAGAGACGTCTGTACATCATGACACTGGGCTGTCTGGCTCCATACAGAAGACTAGGCATTGGTAATTACATTTACATTGCCTCTCAAACCTTCTAATTTGTAAAGATAGTGTTTGGTGGTATTTAAGATATCTGTGTTAGAGATACCAAAGTTCAACTGTATAGCTTATTCATCTGTTCTTTTGCAAAATAAAGTCATAAACACAGAAAAAAGAACATTCACAAATTTTCTCATGCAATGCTCTGTACAATTGTGTGATGCTTTAATGATGAGCAACTTCAAATGTTTTAGGTACCACAATGGTGGAACACGTCCTGAAGATCTGTGAAGAAGATAATAATTTTGATAATGTGTTTTTGTAAGTGTTACTTTGATTTTCGTGTATAAATATTGAGGATCAATTATCTAAAGACCATTTGTTCTAATACATCTGTAATATATTTTAAGGTGTTCTAAAGGTGATGCTTGTATAATATATATTGAATAATATTTTGGTTTTCTATGGTTGCTTTTGAATCACAGCAAAGCCGTTATTTTTTCTAAAAAGATACAGTGATCATAATTTATTTTTGTTCAATACAGGTGTATTTATGAATATTTACACCATGTGTATTTTTCATTGCATGAATGCCTAGTTTTCACATGTGATATTTAAAACACATGTGCCTTTTCAAAAGAAAAAAAAAAAGATGAACATTTTCTTGATACAAAAAATATTTTCTTACAGACATGTCCAAGTGAACAATGAAAGTGCAATTAAATTCTATGAGAAGTTTGGTTTCGAGATTGTAGAAGAAAAGAAGAATTATTATAAACGTATAGAGCCAGCTGATGCGTATGTGTTACAAAAGTCGTTCCGTAAAAAAGACAAAAGTGAAAGTAAAGACGGTAAGGAACAGGACGGAGAAAACTGAAACCAAGGAACTCCCTGTATTTACTTTATCATCTTTTGCTTTGTTTTGCAAGGACTTGTATATTTTTTTATTGTACAGATATTCATTTTCAGAGCTAAGAACACAAGGGAGATAAACTACTTTTGAGAATTCAGTATCAACATATAAATATTACTACTTCACTTCTCTTGCAGAAATATTTCCTTTTGTTTTATTTTTCAATTATAATTTTATTTTTTACTTACATATACATGTACCGTATATACTCGCCTATAAGTCAGATTTTTGGGAGTTAAACTTGGGTCCAAACTCTAGGTCCGACTTATAAGCGAGTTAAAAAAAGACTGGCATTTTAGAAGGTCAGTCCCTCTAATGTAAGCTTAAAAAATACATCCGACTTATTAGCGGACCGACTTAGGGAGTACATACGGTACATCTTATAATTTTTCAAAATAATATTTATAAATGAAGCTAAGAATTCCACCATCTGAAAAGGAATTAAAAAACAACAACAAAGGTTTACTGAATAAAATATGAAATGCTGTATGTATGTTCTCTAAAACATGCGTAAATGTTCCTTCATTGTTGCATTTATTTTGTGAAAAACATTCATATGTATACAGTGTATATTATCTTTTTCTTCTCATATAAATCTGAATAATCAGTTAACTGCCTTTGCTTATTTTGAGTATAGTATCCTGTCAAGGAATTCATTCTGTTCAACAGTACATAAGTTTGGGAGATTCCATTTCAGTCAGGAATATATGAAAGGGGGGGGGGGTATTGTAAAGGAAATATTAATGTAAATTATCTTGAAAAACATTCTGAGGAGATTGCTGAAACAATACATTTTGTTTCCATGTAACATAACAATTTGAAACTGCAGCATATTGATCGAATTTATGTAATCTTAAATCAGAATGAATGTGTTTACCAAATTTTACTCACATTTTTGTGGTGATAAATAGTAAAGTTAACGTAAACGTGGCACTTGTATAAAGAGAGCTTTTAATTTGAACAGGTACATATAAAAATGTGGTTAAAGAATTATTTGTACCGACAAGGGAGAAAATGCAATGAACTAAACAAAAATATATTTCTGTCAATAAAATACTTATGGAAAGTCTAATTTTTAGACCACACGGATTTCTTTCAGTATCAAATTTCCTACATATAATACTACATTACCCTTATTTGACCTTTCTGTAACTATAAGTGTGTGTGTGGGGGGGGGGACCAGCCTTCAATGAACATTTTAAATAGTAAAAGTTTTGAAAAAAGTGCCCCCCCCTCTGTTTCTACGTGCCTGTCCATGAAAGTACATGTTTCATTGAAAATAAAATAAACAACTTTATTGTATAAAAATACTTTATTGAATTGTAAAATAATGCAATTATAAAACAAAGATACAATATAAAACATTTTATAAAAAATAGCGTCAATTGTTGATACCCTATATATAATGTTAATGTGTAAGTTATGAAATAAACTGGGAAGGTTTGATATATAAAATGTGTGTTAGTTGATATACAAATATGCATACAAGCATTGAGAAGCAATACTTTTGTATAGTGTATACATATAATTCAGAGTTAATAATTGTGTATTATCAGATTAAATTAATTTAATGATGCAGTAGTGCAATAGAATAGAGGCTACACATGTATCTGCAACATAAAATTTAAAGACTGTTAAAGGAATTATGGATGAAATGTACACTTGCAGCACTTACACACAGTTTGGGGTATTACAATTTCTACAGATTATTTAAGAAGTTGACAATTTGTTGAATCGCCCACCCCTGAGAAGTTTGTAGCCTATTAATATTGAACACATTACGGAATGTTGAAGGCAATAGACTAGCCAAACAATAAGATACTAGCTGTTTCTTGTAACTTGATCGTTATGTCAGATGTAAATCTCGGAGGCAAGGATTTCCAATATCTTCATAACATGGGACTGAAAGAAAACACATATATACACGTAAGGAATGGATCTCTGTCTATTTATTATTGTACTACATTAAAAAGACGTGTTACTTTGATATGTTTTAGGAAATAACACAGTGTGTGGCAGCTTCGATATGGTTGTTATAAAGAGTTCAGAAGGATCAGTAAATATATGTATAGAAAATGATAAATGTATATACATGTATTTCTGATAAGTAGCTTTCACATTATCAAGCATTTTTAATTTGTCAATGCAAAACCATATCGCCACAAACCACAAATTGTAGGTCCAATTTGGCAAATTTCTTAAGATGACTTTAAGAAGTCAACTAAAGCTCGATAAATCTAGTGCAATAGGCTTGTTATTAAAGAAATAAGTTAAAAGAAAGAGTTAGTAAAATAATATTGGTGTATGATAAAGTTAGTGAGCACTTTAGTAATTTATTTTACATAACAATCAATATCAAATTAATTCATATGATATTGTTCATAAAAATATACTGAACGCGTGGCATATACGATAATATACCTTTTTGAAATGTACAATGAAAATTCGGAAATTTGTAATATTATAAACGATTTAGTTGTAGATGGAGTATTTAACAGTATTGACCCATGCCCTTACATCTTTGTGTCATCATTTGGTTTCCCATTCAAAGGGACGTCACCTGTCCCTGGGAAACCCTCATCGGCGACATTCCATTGGCTCTGGTCGTCAAACAAGTTTTCTGCCTTAGGTCCGTCTAAGAAGGGGATGCGAAGGATTAAACCTAAAAAAGAACAACAGAGGGTTATATTTAAAAAAAAAAGCACTGTTAAGCTCCTGTGCCGGTGCACTTTATGAAGACCCAAGTGAGAAAACTTGATATTTTTTAACCCTTTAAACAACCTATATTGAGACAAAAGTTAAAAATTTAAAAGTAGAACACTGTGACCTACTTTTTTGGACTTTGTTCACATTGTCTAAAATATGCATCTAATACAATTTGAAAATGAACACATATAGATATTTCAAGGCTTACAAGGTTTAGTGATTCTACAATTCTCAGTATCCGAAAATTAGCTATAATTAAAACTTTAGAAAGTGGGACATGACGATCTACTCTTCATGCCCTCCCTAATGTAAGATGCATAACAGTCTAGATCACTGCCGCCTGACGTTTTTTACATTTCTTTTCATAAATAATTTCCCCATCTAAAATAAAAACGTTATTAGTATGAGGAATTTTTCATTTATGAAAAGAAAGGTTAAAAACGTCAATTAAGCGCCTGTGGATCATAATTCTCACAGTGGTCAAAATATCAAATTAAAAGCAAAACACCGTATTAATTTCAGTTCAACTTGTTTTTCAATCAAAAATAAGTTTTCGATTTGTAAGTTATGAATATACACAGCTGGGATAGTTTTCATGGCACAGATGACTTTAAATCAGCACGATGACAGCCCATAAGTACATGTACTATACCAGGTTTATCGTTTTAGGGAAGTTTAACCCCCTTTTTCTTTTATTTTGTCAAAATTTTTCCAGGTACGTTTGTCATCAATTATTTCTCGCACTGAAAAACGATGCTAGGTGCTTGCATCATAAAGGGACGGGTAATTGTGTTTTCAAGCTAAGTATGCGTTTAATGAATATTCAGACTATGTAAAAAGATACAAAGTCCCAATTAATTTTTTTTTAATTTTGTTTTTTGAAAAAAAAAACCCGGAATTAACTGTAATTTACGGTACGTTCCAATAAGATTCCTCGGTATATAGTAGAGTGATCAAGATATATTTTAAGACAAGTCTTCAGAGGGTCTTATGACACCTTCAATATGCCCGCTCTTTTTTTTTTTAACTCATCATCATAGATATGAATTTTGAAATTTAACATTTGTTCAATTTTTTTTTATTAAAAAAGTTGAAAAACCAATCATTTCCATTACCTGTAATGGCCCCGCCCACTATAGCTATAATCAAGGTCAGACAGAGGGCAGCCATTTGGTATCCCCCCTGCTCTATAGCTGTACGCCCCCCTGTCATGACCATTGTGGTGTTGGTACCAATAGTCGCGTTCTTCATTGTTGGTTCCATTGCGGTAAATATGGAATACAGACTGTAAAAAAAGTTATATAAAGACTATTATAAACATACAATTTGATTTTTTTCCCTAACATTTCATGTTATTGACCCCTAGATTATTTTTTCCGTGACCTCTCACCTGTCGCCCCAGGTATCTTTGCTGGACAGAGCGGCAGCTACAGCTCCTCCAATGGCGGCCAATATCCCCGGCATTCCGTGCAAATTGTTCACTCCACAGGTGTCATGGATTTTGAGTTTTGATGAAAGGGCAGGCTAGATATAAAGAATGCAAATTTGTTATTTTCCCTCTTAACCTAGTTTAAGTCAGAGTGCGATAGAGAGAGGGGGGGGGACTCACAGTTAAGTACTTGTATCCTAGTGTAGAGATGATTCCAGCAACTGTCCCCAGCAGCATGGCACCCCAGGGCTGGATAGGCATGTGGGCGGAGGTTCCTACTGCCACGCCCCCCGCCAGAGTAGCGTTCTGAATGTGAACCTAAACATCAATGTACCAAAAATTAAATATCTATCCTGTCACAGTCTATTTTATTATTTTATAGAAAAAAATGAACCTAAAGTCCAACTTTTGATATATACTTTGGAGTTCAATACATTTAAGGAATAAATTTAACAGCTGCCAAAGTTTTACCTTAGAACCATGACTTGGTCAGTTTATGCTTTATAATCCAAGAAACAGTTTCAACTCGGGTTACACCCTTACAATGTCAGGGATTGTGAGGTGACACGTTTCCGTTTAGGTGTTGACTCAGGACCCCTGGCATTGCGAGGATGCGTCAAGGCGTTTTGACTAAGTCCATAGACTTTTTCTTTCATTCAACTGAATGATGCGCTCCAACCAGTTAAATTTAATTAAGATTATATTAATTCAATTAATTAATTAGAAAAAAAAATATCATATAGAAATCTTATTCGTATAAGTGGTGTTTTTGTTGTTTTTTTTTTTGGTAAGTGCATGCTTTATACAATTGTACAAGAACCACATTTGCAAAAAAAAAGGTCACATTCATATGATACTCTCGCATGGAATTTCAGAAAAAAATCTATAAAACTGAGTATCAGTTTCCTTGCATTTTAATGACCGTTCAAAAATAAATTTCACAACATTCTTTAAAAAAAATTTTTTCTTCTAAAAGATAATCGAGAAAGACATCCTCTGTTGTGAAACTGAATATCGTCTTTAACTCTAATCCATTTTGGAGGAGAATTAAAACGTCCCGGAGAGCCATAGGCGCACTGAAATCACACCCTTCTAGGTTGACGTCTTCCTTTGTGCGGATTGTGATGGATGGTGGCCTGTGAAAATCACGCTGCCCATGTTTTGCTTAATCATGTCTAAACTACATTTTCCCACCTCACTCTTTTTATAAGATTTGCAGCTTATATCATTATTTGGTAACTTAATAGAGTTGACTTTGGGATTGCCAGGACCAAAAACCAAACCAAAGTTTGGAGTTCAAATGAAAAAAAGTGAGCAAGCTCACATACCCCACGCTCCCCCAAAATTCGAAGTGCTGAAATTGCCGGGAAATTCCCTGGTAAAATGCATATATACACACTGTGTACTAAATATATGCAAAGTATGACAATATTCTGTGCAGCGGTTTAAGATAATCTGTTCATCTCTATATTCAAGGTATGGCCAAAAATCTAAGGTGAAATGTGCTGAAATTCCCGGAAAAAAATAAAGGAATCCGAATTTCCTGTTAAAATGCACATCTACACATTGTGTCCTAAACAACTGCAAAGTCTGAGGAAATTCTGTGCAGCGGTTTATGAGGAGTTGCGCTGACCAAAAAAAAAAAAAAAAAAAAGAACAGGTCTGACAGACTGATTGACACACAGACTGACGGACGGGTCAAAAACATTATACATCCCGCAACTTGTTGCGTGATATAATTATCTTCCCGTTTACAGTGTAAGGATAAGGAGTAGTGGTGTAGGGATATTGCCTACTTTACTACAATTACTGTGGTGTAGGGATTACACGGATTTTCTAGATTGTCACTAAAAGCTACATTGACATTAAGTACAAAATTTCCGCGGAAATTTTGTGACCGCGTACATAGCGGAAATTAATACCACGCGGAAAAAAGTACTTCTACAGTACTTGAAAAAAAAAGATATTAAAATAGCATGTCTTCTTTTAAGAAGGCGGTCTAGCATGGAAGAATAACATAAAGCATGTTTATTTTTGCCCTAAAGAGAATACGAGTTATCGAACTTTCAATCTCACCATTTCAAATTTCCCGCGCTTGTCCACGAGGGAGGAGATGATGAAGGTGGTCACGGTACAGGTGAGGAGAGAGAGGTAGGTGTTGATGACTGCCCGATGTTGCTGGTCCCCCTCCACGGCCCCTCCATTAAAACTCGGCCAATACAGCCACAGAAATACTGTACCTACAACAGTTAATTGGAATTCTAAATATCGATCCCGTATGTTTCATCGGAGATATTTATATAGATGATAGGCACTATTCCAGAATTTTAAGAGTAATAAAAACTTTTTTTTGAAAGTTTTCTGTCGACAGGTTATGATGCTGAAGGGGGTAGGGGGCTTACGTGTTACTGATTACTGGTACCAAAGAGTAAGATTTAAATGTCAGGAAGGCAGTAGTAGACTGGCAGTAAAAGTTGAAATTACAATGCTTTTAATTTCTACAATTCATTTTTAAGCATGAAAATTGAAAATGCGATTGAAAGTCTAATTAAACAATACCAATTGAGAGCCGAGAAGAAGTGGGATCAAGTGCCATGAAGGAGTATGTATCCAATGTTGAATGGCAAACCCTTCCGTAAGCTACGCATTTGTCTTGTTCGGGTAAGTGGACTTAAATGCGTCGACATCGCAGTATGAAAATAATGGTCTTATAATTTGATTTAATACCGGTAATATAATATAGTTACGAGTATTTGTAAACAATGTTGACTTTATTAAAAGGAGATTGTTGTTAACCCTATATCATCAACTTAATTGTAAGTAGCCTGTATCGACTTAGAAAATTTATAAAGTAGATGCTCTTGCAGACCAAACAATGATGGTGCATTTGCTATATACATATATACTAGTAGATGAATCTGACAAAGAAAAGTTGATGAAAACTCTTTGGTGCTTTATATTTCGATTCAGTGGAATACTAATACAGTAAATCAATGTATAAATGATATTAACTATTAATATTTATTTATCGTAGATATCTCTAGATGTTAAGATCTTTTCCGTCATTATACCTATCATAGAGAAGAGATCTGAGTGGTAGGTAGCGCCCTCTTTCGTTGATTTTTCCACATCTTCGTTATACAGAACACGTGCCACCGCTAGACCAAAATAGGCGCCAAAAGCATGAATGAACATGGACTCTCCGACATCTGCCGTCTGTACAACATAAATTGATGTGACAAAACTGAATTAATGCTTAGGTCTTCAGCATGGAAGCACAAGTACATGTACATATTATATCACGTGATATTGCACCTTACATGAAGTATGTGGTAGCCGATGTGTTCGTTGACTTGAGCCAGAACTACTTCTATTGTAGCCATTATAAGAAGTTGGAGAGGTCCAGTTTTACCCAACACAGCACCAAATGATATGAGAATTGTAGCACCAGCGAAATCAGCCGTGAGCATCCTGAGAAGAAAATGAAGGGTTCAGGTAAATTTCTAATTAAAAAGGAAAAATACCATAAATAACACAAAGGTACTTTTTTTTTGAAATTCTGAGGACTTACTCCATGACTCCGACCTCCCAGTTTCCTGAGATGGCGGACCTGACGATAATCGCCCATTGAGCTGAGAAAGCCGCCAACAGAAGGTTGAAACTGACGGACGAGTACCCGTATCGCTTGAGAAACGTCATCAAAAACCCAAAGCCGATGTAGATCATCACGTGGACATCTTGAAACACTGCAATGTATAAATTTTTATATGAAATACAATTTCAGTTTTGGTTAAGTATACTTTTGCTTGATTTTCCCGGCCATTGCATGTAAGGTGGCCACGAAAGAGAGAACTGTTCAAGCAAATTCTAAGAATTGTGGTTCCCCACTTTGGGTGTCATATGTTTTTCAAAAGTAATCACCAAAGTTAACATTTTTTTTCAAAATTAGATCAAACATAAAGGTCAAGGTCAAGGAGTCCAACATTCTAGCATTCTCGGAAATATCTTGTTACAGGTACATGTAACGCACAAATATGAAAGTTCTCTTTTCAATGAAAAGTTATATGGAAAGATAAAATATTTGAAAATTAGGTTAAACTTCAAGGTCACATAATAAAAAATCACAATATAATGAGAAAGGTCTTGTCACAGGTAATGTACATACCGGTATGTAATATTAAAACCCTATTTTTTCTCTTTCAAAAGTTATGACCAATTTAAAATAATAATAAAATTTTTGAAAAGTAGTTCAGTCTTCAAGGTCAAGGTCACGGGATCAACATTCATTGTATATTTGGAAAGGTCTTATCACAGGTAATGTGCGTGTGAAATATGAAGCCCTAAATCATCCCATTTAAAAGTTAAGACCAAGGTTAAAGTTTTTGTGACAGATGGACAGCTAGACAGACGGAGAGGAATAAAATTTAATGTTTCGTAGTTTTCGCAAAACTAGTAATGCGATACAAGTGGAATTCGGTAACTGAAACTCCCATTTAATTTTATTGAATACATGGATATGTCAAATCGAATTAGAAGTCCCAAACACTATAATAATAGTGTCCACCGCTTTCGCAAAAGCGAGGAGACATTCGTCTGTCAGTCTGTTCGTCTGTCACAAAAACTTTAACCTTGGTCCTAACTTTTGCATGAGCCCTTGTGTCTATGGTACATGTTAAGGTGAATTTGGACACTCTGGTGTCGTTTTACAGTCGATACTTATATTCGGCGAGCGACTGCCTCATTTAATGATGGTCATCTTTCATACCAGGTATAGTGTGTGTAGAAAGGGTCACACAAGGACAATGAACAATTCATCCAATTCTCACACGAAAACAAAATAGAATTTATTCTCAATGAATAAGTTAATGACCATGACACCTAAGCTAGGTCAATGAAGTGGAAAAATTTAGAGTTTGTTATGACCGTCGGTTCTGTTACGATCACACAGTACGTGAAATGTAAAATTGTGTTTGGGCAAAAATCTAGAACCTTTGTTTATATTTAATACAATACATGTACTAGTATATTCAAACGTCTATATGTTATGCTGACCAATACATAATGGCACTTAAGGTCACATAAAAAGGTCAAGGTCTTTATATGACTAAAACTGTTTTGAATATAATACATACAATGTATATAAATTACCTAATAACAGGGACGGAAATAGGCGCGATGAGAACAAGGTTATATGGGAGAAAAACTGTATCTGTTAAATGCAAATGTAGTCGTGGAATTATAAACATATGAATAAAAGTATGTATTTGTCAAACATTTGCAAGAGAAAGCGCTAAACATTTGGAACTGAGTTGTTATGAGTTTTAAATGATATGTGTCCGTCTGTTCATTCAAAACATGACGCATCAGAGAATCTGAAAGTTGAGCCTGGGCCATTATATAAGGAATACAATGTATTTACAAACATGCCTTTAAAAGACTGCTGTCTCATTCTGTAAATACTAGATTATACATGTACGATTGTTGATAGATATAATGATAACATCCAATTACAATGTATATGTACTCAAAGATCATGTTTTTATTGCATAATACATCGTGCCATTCTAAATAATTATTGTGTAATGCAAACCTAAAGCCATATCTATTTCAAAGTAAGAAGTAGCTTTTGTTATCATAGTGAAGAAAATTTCTAGATTTGATTTCTACAACTTTTAATCCATCATGGATATATGATTAAATTACTGAATTGGAGTAGGCAACTTAAAAAGGAGGAATTGTTTAAAAATTACTGTTGATGGACCTTTATTTTTTTATTTAACGTTGCAAAAATGTAGAAAAATTGCTGTTTCTGTATTTTATTGTTGGGGTGGGGATGGAGTGCAATGACTGTTACCGCTGATAAAAAATATTCGTCTTTATATTATTTATATCTTTCTTGAGAATATTTAAACAACGCTGGTATAAATATCATACTATACATTATTACCCAGTACTTCATATTGCATATGTATTTACACACATATACAAGTAGATAAATAATTTATTACTGAACTTCCAATCTTTCGACTGTGAAAAAAAATCATAGACTAAGTAAGTTTTCCCAGCAAAAAAAAAAAATTCTACATAGTCAATGTTCACATCTGAATATTGAGATGTACAGATAACATTTTATTAAAGTAGGTTACTATCTCTTCGTAATAAAAATGTTAAATCTAGTGTCGTATTTCAACTCATAAATCATTAGTCTTTGAAATTAATTCAATTTTCTTTTTCAATTGATATTAATAAATGTTTATAAATATGTTAATTTTATGCGACCGACTAATCAATTTGATATCATTTGAAAAAGTATAAGGTTTCTCGGGACTTTGGTTACACAACAAACTGGTACATACGAACCAGAGCCTAGAATTGGACGCAGACCTGTAGGGCTGAAGAAATTGAAGCCCCTGAAGAAGAAAAAAGGCACCCGGGGAAAACAATAAAGCATTTTGTATTAAATAATTTTATTAACCGAAGAAATTTAATTCAGAGTTCACGGTCACTGACTTAAAGTATTTTTAACTGCTGTCCAGTTCCATATCTTGTAATAGAATTAAGTCTCATACTTATAAAAATAAATATTAAAATAAGACACTCGTGTTTGTGAAACACTGACACCCCCCCCCCCCGCGTATTGCATCTTCAGGTGAGGGTGGATTTTTTTTCAAATGCACTTCAAACTCCAAATGTCAAGGTCAAAATTTTGGTAGCCAAATGAGGGTCTGTTACAAGGAATACACATGTGAAATATGAAAGTCCGACTTCCAACTGTTGAAAAGTTATGGTCAAGCTTTTTTTTTTTAAAAGTGAGCCCAACTGTAAGGTCAAGGTAAAAATATTTATACCCATTGAAAGATCTTATCATAATAAACACATATGCCAGGTATGAACGCTCTAGCTCCAACTGTTCAATAGTTAATTATATGGCCAAGGTTAAAGTGTGTTTTTTTTTTTTGAAAATAGGTCAATCTCCAAGGCCAAGAGGTCTTGTCACAAGGAATACACCTATGAAATATGAAAGCCATAGCTCACCCATTCAAAAGTTATGGGCAAGGTGTTTTGTGTATGTGGAGAGAGCGAAAGGAGAGAGAGAGAGAGAGGGGAGAAAAAAATATTATTTCCTATCTAGCTTGTAACACGAGCTTTGATTGGTTACAAAGTCGGGTGTAAATATCCGTGCACCCGACTTGAGCCGGGTGTAAATGAAACTTGACGTCACAATACATACATTCTCTATGATAAAAACCACAGGCCTTTGGATCGCATAAAAAAATTGTGTGTGTGTAAAAAAAAATAAAGGTACTGAACTCTTACACTGGGTACCTTATTTCGCTAATAAAATATTTTTTTATTCTAGTGCTCTAAAATTCTACTTTCTATTTAAATTTATTCATAGATAAACATTCTTCAATTCTACCAAAGTTCATTCCGAAATTCCATATATTTCTTGAGATATTCTGAAATCAATTTCAAAAATGACCTACTTTCTTTTACTCGACATTAGCTTGGGCCCCTGGTCATTCACATGTAAACAGACGGTGTTTGAAGTGCGGCGAAGAGTTGCATAGTATTTGCAAAAATGTTTCAACAATTTAAAGTTAATTTCTTACTCCAGAGTGTAACGTTAAGTCCGTAATAATATTCCTTTCGCGAAAAATTAATTTGAAAACGTCTACATCAACAACTTCCGCCATGTTGATTATGAATGTAAATGAAGCCATGGTAGAACGATTTTTTTCCCGGAACGCATTATATATCTTTCGATTTTCAAAAGAATTAGACCGCTCAAATGTTGTTAATGACTTAGTTACACCATATGATCAAATTAAAGAAAAACCTTGTAAAGCTTGAATGCAAATGAGCAAATATTCACTGAGTTTAGAATAAATTCCGGGGAAAATTTGTCCCGTCGTCCCCGCTTTACAATTAGTGAAGGCCCAAGCTAATGTCGAGTAAAAAAATTATTGTCAATTTGGGAATTGATTTCAGAATATCTCGAGAAGTATAAGGAATTACGGAATGAACTTTGGTAGTAATGAAGATTGTTTATATTTGAATAGATATGGATAGAAAGTAAAATTGTAAAGCATTTGATTTAAAAGAATTGATTATTGGCGAAAGTAGGTACCCCATGAAAAGAGTTCCATACCTTTATTTTTTTTTCAACACCTCAATTTTTTTTCTAAGCGATCTAAAGGCCTTTGATAAAAACCAAATAACATGACGTCACGATGCATTGTAGTACGTAGTTATCTAATCGATAGATTGAGACACTCTCTGATGTTAACAAAGCATTTTATGGGTACAAAGGAAATAAATTCGTTATCCAGGTTCAATCAAGGGTGTACGGGGATTTACCCCTTCGGCCTCAGGGAGTATGGAATACAACCCGGGGCAACCTTGATTGAACCCCGACACTTCGTTTACAGGGGCATATTCGCGAGCTAAATAATATATTCGTCATAACCTTGATCCAAGACCATGCAGCTCTTTGAGTTAATTTCAAGGTCATTAGCAGAAAAAAAATGTATTATTCATGTCAGCAGAAAAAGTGTTTTCATAAGAATATATAAGAAAGGTCATTTTGATAACCTCAAGGTCAAATTATCAGAATTGAGAATTAGCATCTTTTATGCTCACAGTACCTCTATAATCACAACTTACTATGAACCCTTTTAGATTCTTCATGATAGCACTTATATATTGCCTTATTTTTTCATATCCACGTAAATGTAGAATTCTTATATTTTGATACTGGTATATTGTTGAATTATTATTAACCGCTTTCGCAAAAAGCAAGGGGATATCAAATTTCATTCGTTTTTCTTTCATTCTTCTTTATGTAATACTGCTAGTCTGTCTGTCTCAAAAACTTAAATCTTTTTCTTTACTTATGAAATGCTTTCATATTTCACCTGTGACAAGACCTTTCCAAATACGCTATGAATTTTGACCCCTTAAAGTATGACCTACTTTAAAATAAAATGTTAAAATTACTTTAAATTGTTCGCACAAAACTTTCGGATGAGAAGAATAAGGGGTTTCGTATTATACATGTATAATTTAATTTTGTTTGTATTCTCGCCTCTCATTGGTTGATTTCCAAAAAGGAACGCAAAACATTTTGTATAATCTGGTTTGGTATGGGGACACACCCCCTTGACGACCAGCGTAATCATCATATCCATGCAATCCCCTCATTTCCAGTCCTCGGAATCCATGAAAAATTCCAGATTTATTAAATGTACCTTCAACTTTAAACAATTACTCGTTCTTACCTCATGTAAACAAACATCATGGCTGCTAGATCTATGTATCAGTTATTACCTCCCCTCGCTTCAAATCACTTCCGTTACTACGTTTGTATTATTGCGCGGTAAATTTGAACTTATAAAAAGCAACACAATTTTACATCAAAAGTTGTTTAATTATCTTAAAACTAAATTATAAGGAATGACTTTAATTCTTGGCCATATTATCGAGTATAATCTGGTTTGGGTCAGTTTACGCTTTTTTATAATCCGCTTCGCGGATTATAAAGCGTAAACTGACCCAAACCAGATTATACATGATAATATGGCCAAGAATTAGAGACATTCCTTAAATGTTACCTATGACAAGACCTTTCAAAGCATGCTATGATTTTTGATCCCGTGTCCTTGAACCTTGACCTAACAGTATTTTTAAGAAATGTTACAGTGCTATTTGTGTATATTTACGAATAGGATAGGTAATGCTTAGTAAGAAATATCCTGCAAACAAACGTTAGCGCTCTCACTGTACCTCATTCGTTTCTATATGCTTAGGGTGCCAGTATAAATCAGATGTTGAAAGTGTTATCTAATTTGGAAAATTTATCATCCATGCCATATTAAATCCTTCTTTGGGATGCTTGTTATACGATATTTGAATGTCATTCGTGGAGAACAGACCGATCAAGTCTCAGAGCTTTGATCGAAAGCTGTGATTTTAAAAAGATAATGAGATTTTGAAAACCGATTTTAAAAAAAGTATTGCGTGGCTTAATGTATTTATTTTTTTCCGAAGCCTCCCTCTGTTTGCGATCAACAAGATCAAGACAGGAATCCGAATGAAAATACTGCAAACTTAATTTAGTCGTTGATAAGATTATTGCACTTTTGCACAACTATGATAAGAAGGTTAGCGATAATGATTTATTTTATGGCGGGGAATGAAAAGACCGATGGAGGTATATTGAAATCTAGTTTACTTTTACAATAAATCAATCGGAACGAAACCCCGAACTGCAGATTACGTTAACCTAGCTGTGCGCATTTTGCTTCAAGCTGTCGTTTTTATGTAAATCAAGCACTCGATTGACTGAAATGAGTATAGTAAAAAGTTTAATCCAGATAGGAAAAAGTTCCAGATCGAAAAAGGGAGGCAAAATCTGTAAAAGTCTGTTAAATATAGATGAAGGTATACTTGTTTCAGAGCACATTTGAATACTATTAAATTACATGAAATTTAATAAATTATTTTATAGCTCGAAACCTAAGAATTTAAAGCTTTTCTATCCAAACCACAAGGTACCTGTTTTGTGTGTGTGTGTGTTTTTTGGTTGAAAATAAAATGGCACTTCAACAAGATTATATAAAGTCTCTAAGCTTTGGATATCTGGCCAAGCACTTCATTTCTCTAATTGGGCTCTTTAATTGGGGTACTGTTGCCTTTTCAGAATTTCTAGGTGACCAGAAAACCAGCAAGATGTCTTTGTGACTGAGGATTTTACTTTACGCTCTCCGGATATAATAAGAAGGGACAGTGGCGGATTTAAGGGGGGGCGCACCCGGCGCGCGCCCCCCCTAAAATTGTCAAAGTTAGCGTAAATCAAATATGTCTAAAATTTTCATTCAAAATCTCTACCAGGAGCTTCTTGGGGCTTCGCCCCCTGGACCCGCACCAGGGCTTTGGTAGACCTCATTTTAACCCTTCAAAATCTCTAGAATCCAGGGGGGGCATCGCCCCCGGGCCCCCACCAGGGCTTTGCCCTGGAAAAATTGCCTAATTTTGGCGCCCCCTTGTTAGGGAGGGCCAGAGTCCAACAAAACATTAAAAACAGACAAGATGGGGACGGTCCCGTAAAAATGCCGTTGTACAATTTTTTAATGAAGGCATTCGGAATGCTTTTGATTAGTTTTATTCATTTATGTATGAAATCAAGTGACAGAGAAAAAAGGATTTAATATTCGAATAAAACGTAAAGATTTCTTATATTTTTCAGAGAATGACTTGCTTGCGGTGAGTCAGAGAGGGTCGGATAAAAAAAAAACATTGTCATGTAAAATGTCCATCAAAGGAATGAATTCTGACCTGAAATAATATTAAACAAAGCCTTGCTTATTTGCGTTGTAATTTATGATATGAATTTAACCAAGCATGCCAAATAAAGACATTCACAGGTGTACATCCTTACTTGCGTTTGCAAAGGAGATGGTTATACATTGTCTAACTTGTAATCGAAGAATTCAAATTGTCATAAAACCAGAAAATATAATTTTTGAATTAAAAAATAACCAACAATTTTAATTTTCTTACTTGGATAGACTTTCCCCACTGGGGATGGAGAGACTGTGTCCAAAGGTTTGGCCGTCTCATGATATTCGACCTTAACTCCAAAAATCACCAAAAACACAATCTGTACGATCGCTAGAGGAATAATTAGACGTAAGCTTAGTTTTTCTACCATTGTGAATTTTCAGTATGTCCTGCACAAAAACTTTCGACAGATTACACGCAGAGCCTTGACCGAATGCGAAGTAACATCTGTTAATCGGGAGCAAAACAGTGTGTGTGGTTCCCTCCACCAATCAGAATTGGGACAGACATAAACACCCAATTTTGGTATGTTTATTTCGTTTCATATGGAACAGAGATGTGCAAAAAAAAGAAATTAAGAGTACAGAGGAGGAATTTTTAAAGCTTAGAAAATTGCATTTGTATTTAAGAAAAGTGCTGAATACATTCACATACAGATATGCATACTACGGGCCATCTCGAAATACTTCTTTTACCAGACTGAAGGTCACATGACACAATTCAAATTCGCAGAAATAACAAATCTCAGGTAAATATGACTTTTGGACCTCAATGACGTTTACTTTTGCATGAACAATTATTCATCTGATATCTTATCAAAAATTAAATTTTTATAATACATGTTATGTGTGACATAGTGATTAGAGCATCGTGCAGAAAGAGTGATTTCAGCATGGTCAACAAATACAACTTGATATATTGCCGCACATATCTCAGATTCAGTTTTTCTCATCAGTGTAGGATAAAGAGTTTTTTAAAAAATATTTCTTTGTTGTTTAACCTCTCGAGAATTTTTCACTCATATTGGAGACGTCACTTTCCGATGGGGAGCTGCAATAATGACATACTGAGTATGCTCGGCACTCAGGGCCATTGAACAGTGAGGGATCTTTTTCGTGCCAGCATCTATACTGCGACACTGGACCTCGGTTTATACAATCTCATCCAAACGACGGTTTTCCACGTCCCGAGGAGGGATTCAAACCTGCGACGTCAAGAACAACTCCTTACAGCACGAGCAGATGCTCTAACCACTGCGCCAAGCGACTTAAATCCAAAATGTGAAATACTAGTAGCATGAGGTTTTAGAAGAAAAATATTTTATTAGATATCTAACATGATAAAAACTATGGTAAAATAAAAATTTCACTAAGATGTTGAACCATTTAGATTGACAATTATGTGTGATAATATGTAAATAACATTGGCATGTTTTAATTCTGGCTTCATTGCCCGGTTATACAGCATTTACGCATTGAAACCAAAACACAGACGACAATAATTTTGTCACTGAAGAATGCACTACAAGTACTGAAGTGCTGGATTAAGATCCCAGCCCGAGTAAGGGATGTTTGCATTTTTAAATAAATATATGCCCGAATAACCCACAATTTGTTGGTTGAATGCAAGCGAGATCAAGTGTCGGTCCTCAAATGACACTCTTTTTGGTATTTTCTCGGACACTTGGGCATTAATTGTAGGACACTTCATTAAGAAGGCCTCAGTTTTGATGGGCGAAGGCGATTAGTGAGAGATAACTATAAATATGATATCAGAGCATGAAAGATTTATTTGAGCTACCGTATCTTTGTAATCCTATTCCTGTATGTGGAATTTGAGTGAAGCAGTAAATAGCATCTCGAAATTCTCTAACGAGGAAATTGAAAGGTATTTACACAGTTTGTATAAGTAGTATTTAAATGACGAGGCGAATGACTGAAACATCGTAACTATATGATACTAGATAAACATTCTCACAGACCATTCTCCTTATAAAATGAAATAACCTAGATCTGCTCATCCAAACTGCCCAGGACTGGTGTCATAAACCCATATTTATGTATTTATGAACAATATTGCTAGTAATCAAGATAAATGTAATAGGGAAAGTAGCAAATGTAAGTGAATAGAAAATAATGAAAGTATGTGCACAAAGAATAAAATCATTAAAATTTTGAGTTATAATTCTCATCACATTACATTAATGGAGCTGTTAAAGTAAAAAAAAAAATATGCAATGTAAAAAGTAAATAATAAATATTCAAAGAAAATTTGATAAATTGAAATTGAATTAATTCAATGAAACGGATCAGCCACACTAAACAAAAAAACCGAAAAGAAACATGTCCCTGCAAATCAATATCAATATACATGTATCCCAAAATAAAGGGTGAGGGTAACATTTCCTCATTTATCTACAAAATTTCAGTATGGAAGGTGTGATAACAATAACTCACACACAGTGGATGTTAATTCATTTCATTCTCCTATTCAAATTTTAAAAGACAAAGCCTCAAAGCATCGTCGCAAACCACGGCTAAAATGTACGATCCTCTCCCATTCTGGTATGGAAGAGTCCGGACCGGGGTTTGAGACGATGGCTTCAAAGGGGAAATAAAACAAGAGACCCACTGGCCACATCGTTCACCTGAGTAGCTTTGACCGTGTTTTTCTTTACCAACTTCCCCCCTTGTAATACATATTGCACTGACCCAACCCTACCACATGGGTCATAATTTGGACAATTTAAAATCTACACGATGCTTCCACATAAGTTTCAGCTTTTCTGACCCAGTAGTTCCTGTGAAGAAGATTTTTAAAGTATTTTCATATATATTTCAATTTAAAACTTGCGTTCCCTATTGTGGCCTCGCCCTACCCCCGGGGGTCGTGATTTGAAAAATTTAGAATCTACACTACACACGGATGCTTCCACATAAATTTTAGCTTTTCTGACCCAGTGGTTCTTGAGAAGAAATTTTTTAATGACCCCACTCTATTTTTTGTCTTTTCTTGATTATCTCCCCTTGTGAAGGGACTTGGCTCTTGATTTTAACAATTTCAACTCCTCTTTACCCAAGGATGCTTTGTACTAAGTTTGGTTAAAATTGGCCCAGTGGTTCTTGAGAAGAAGTCGAACATGTGAATAGTTTACAGACGGACGGACAGCTAGACGGACGGACAGCTGGACGGACGACGGACAAAATGGATCAAAAAAGCTCACTTGAGCCTTCGGCTCAGGTGAGCTAAAAAAAAATTACTGTATACGGGGTTATATCTATCGTGTTATTTTCGCCCAGTCACCATTCAGTTCAAGAAATTATACTGGAAATTTCGATTTCGATTGTTATACCTTTAAAAATTGTCCTATAAAAATCTATTCTATAAAAACTCTAACATTTCCAATGTTTTTCTGAGCGGTTCTAAAACCGGGGAGTGAGGTGTTGGACCTAACAATGAGATGTTGGACTGCTTACGTAACATAATGAGCGGGATCAGCTAAATCTCATTTGCATTCGTTTGTATCTATGCGACATACAATCAGAAGAAGTGAATGAATAAAAGGTAAATAAAAAAATAAAAGATTAAAAAACATTCATTGACTGTGTTCTTAGACAAAATTTGTTGACCTCTCGAATCAAACTGTTTGCCTGAGGCCTAACGGCTCAACCTAACACTTTAGTTTTTTTCGACCAACAAAACGTAACGTTGCCAACAAACTCAGTCAATAAATGTATAGTATGGCATTGATAGATTTTATTGAAATACTCTAGACGTAAGGTCTATAATTGAGAGGGTAAACATATATTTAGGCATATTCAAATTGATTTAAATGTATATTTCTGTTAGACAGTAAAAGAAGAGGCCCAAAAATAAATTCATAAATTGTTCAACAGTCACTTCTGGTTGAAACCTCTATAAGTATTCTGTATATTAAAATAAAGCCTTGAAATTCCAAAAGTAGGTCATCATGATCTCCATTCTGGTCATCCTCTGGCCATGGTTCGGAGTCTGCATATAGCTCCCTCCTGAATGGGAGAAGATCGTATATTTTGGTCGTGGTTTGCAACGACGCCTTCTGGCTGAAAAACTGAGAACCCAAAATGAAACAACTAAAAAGGTTATAATTCTAAGGCCAGTGGTTGTTGAGATTTTTTTTAAGCTACCAATACTTTAGTTTTAATTTTTTTCTGAATTACCTCCCCTTGTTTAAGAGTCGCATCACAAATAGGAGAAGTGTGCCATGGATTTGACAAAATTCGCCAAGGGGTTCTTTTAAGTCACGACCCATATTCCAAAAAAAAAAAAAAAAATGACGCACACCGATTAAATGACAAGAGGATTAGCTCTTTGAGTTTGAGCCTCCGGCTCAGAAGAGCTAAAACTGTATACATCGTATCTTACTTTAGGGACCTCCCCCAGCTCTAGCCTTGACCCCGTCTCTCTCCATAAATGAATTACTCAGACTATTTTATTACATCTATGAGTGACACTGAATGCACTTTGTCTTCATTTGTACCAAATAAAATATAGAAAATCGTCCATATGTCTTCAGGAGAAGTATATAAATTTTTTTTTAAGGGGGAAAAACTTTTATAGGTCTTTCTGATATAAAATAACTAGCTAATAAATAAGACAGGTTGTTCATTGATTTTTATATGAGTATTTTAAGAAGAAATACGAACATTGTTCGGAAACTGTCAATACATGCATAAAAGCGTTATCATCAATTTAAACATTTTAAAGTGATAGTACTAGTGCGTAATAGAAGGCGGATTTGCAATTCAACCTATTTATTAGATTCTTCACGATTTCGCTGACTATTTATACTTGATAATTGTTCCTTATCTACATTTCATACAATAAATGAAAATCAATTCACAGGAAATACATTTTTATTTGGCAATTTATTGCATTGAGGCAATTCTTTCTGATACATGTAAGTACACGATTTGTTATCAACTTTTCAGTTTAAATATATCACCATTTCATTTTAAATTTTGGGGACATCACTTTGTCAAACAAATGTTTTCAAATTTTCACCATAAAAGAAACAAGCACCAAACTGATATTAACAGTTATATGTAATTTTAAAATTATCATTATATTGACCAAAACACATACGTGCGAAGAAATGATACTGGTATTATATATATATATTTTTAAAAACAATTTATTGTTTTCAGTTCGTAAAATCAGTTATTAACAAAGAGTTTAATTTTAAGGAGGAGCTCCTACTATGGAACGCTCTTAAAGTTTTGTTAGCCCCCTCCCCGAAAAAAATGAAATTGCTGCCTGTCATTACGTAATGAAAACTGATGTATATGATTGATGATAAAATCAATAGATTGAACATGTGTAATAATGCAGGCACGTACTATCCGGGGGGGGGGGGGGGGGGATATGCACTAAACGGGGCCTTTTTTCCCTAACATTACCTTTACTATAGAAAATGTCTATTGAAAAGATGGTTGCCCCCCCCCCCCCCACTTTTTATTTACCACAGTATATACAAAGCAAGAAATATAGGAAAAAATTGGAAGTGAAACTTTAAGGAAGTTCGACTTGAAAAAAGTT
This sequence comes from Saccostrea cuccullata, assembly GCF_032062105.1. Lineage (NCBI taxonomy): Eukaryota > Metazoa > Mollusca > Bivalvia > Ostreida > Ostreidae > Saccostrea > Saccostrea cuccullata. The sequence continues at coordinate 330,464 of NW_026931334.1, read as the reverse complement.
GGCCACTATAATTCCAACATGCATTCTGAAAATATAAAGATCTGACACGGATAGTTAAAAATAAAAGAGTTGTTCCTCTTGGCCTTTCTAGAACTCTCATAACAGCAATGAGGTTATCAAAATGACCTACCTCGGAGCTGAAGCGCAAACAGTGCACAAGTTTATTTTTTAGGACATAAACAGAACGAGGAGGGTAAGATTCATCCATTTAATGCACTAAGGATGCTTATTAGTACAGAGCTGTTGCTATACTGCGAGCATGTATTTCATATCTTGTCTTACCATGACCCTGCTATCACTTAACAGCTTAATGCCTTGAGTTATGGAAAGCTATACAAAAAGGGGAGAGACATTTGTGGCGGTATATGTATAACTTGTTGTTGCTAAAAATATTTCAAGATCCAACAATACTCAATAGGAAAAATTTGTGAGCACAATTAATTTTAACAAGCTTATTAAGAGAATCTGTATCCCATGCCCATGGCAAAAGAAGAGGATGGGCGGATCTAGGTGGGCGGGATCGAGGGGGGGGGGGGCACTTAAAGAAGGATGAAAGGGAATTAGGGAATTATGGTACATTGTATAATATTTAATTGCAAAAACTTAACCACCCCCACCCCCAATCCGCGCAAGCATGTCTTTTTTTCCTTAAGCGGGGACACAGTTTCTCTGAATTATAGCTTGTTGTATTAAATTTTCATTGCAAAAGCTTAATTTTCGGGCTATCGCGTGGTCTTACAGGCAGAAGTATAGACAGACAGACGGATGAACGGACCGAAATTAACATCCCGCACTTTCAGGGGACAAAAATAGATTTTTATGAATGTAATTGATATGCTCAGTATTTCTCTCAGTAAAATTCTTTTTTTTTTTCTAGACAATTTTAAACTGTAAACAATGGCTGAGATGAATGCAAAAGAGAAGGAAGAGCACAATAAAAAACTGAGTTGGGTCTACAAGGAATTCGCAGGAGCCATTGCCGTTTGTGCTGCGGTTTACTTCACGGTCCGGAACATTCCTCTTGACACGGAAACACTGAAAACTCCCCAGGACCGTCTGACTTTCACCCTCAGGTGGTTGTTTGTCTCCTCACTCCCGATCTTATTTGCCATCTTTGGGGTGTTAGATGTCCGAGGTAACACGAAAGCCATCGACCCACTTCAGGGAGGTGCGGAACACCTCGTGGAACTACCAAACAGGATACTACGAAATACAATCGAGCAGTTTTCCATGCATGCAGTTGGATTATTAGCACTGACAACATATCTGGACGAAAATTGTATGTCCGATATTCCAGTCTTAGTTGTCTTATTTTTTCTTGGTCGAGTCTTCTTCGCCATCGGCTACAAATCTTCACCCATGAATAGAGGATTCGGATTTGGCATCACTTTTATGCCTACAATGGCAACCTATGGATATGTTTTATATAAATTCATCACCACGTATTTCCTAAAATTCTAGTAATGTCTCATATCTCAAAATGTAATTCATATACATGTATTACTACATATTGCACGTGTAAAGATATCATCCCCTTTTACTAACACTGTTCATTGAATATCGTATACATTTGTGCTGCACCATCCATAGTATAATTTTATTAATCATTTATTAAATGTACATGTATACGATTTAATACTAGTAATAAAAGATGTTTTTAAATATTGTTTTGACCGACAAGTTATGTTGTCGCCCGCGTGGCGCAGTGGTTAACGTCGCAGGCTGGAATCCAACTGTGGGACTTGGAGACCGGTCTTTCAGATGAGACTGTACAAACTGGGGTCCTGTGTCGCAGTAGGTGCTGGGACGAAAAGGATCCCTCCCTGCCCAATGGCTGTAAGTACCGATTAGCTCTCCACCGGCAAGTTGTGGCGTCTCCATTAAAGTGAAAAATTCTCGAGAGGGACGTTAAGCAACATACAATCAATCAAGTAATGTTAACAATATGGGTTACGATAATGGAGCTTCGATCCTTATGATTTCTTGGTTTTATAATTTAATTTAAAACAAAGTGGTGCTTACAGACTCTGATAGGATGATTATAAGCATAAAGGTATAACTTATTATATCTGGAGGTATTTTTAAATTTATTTGAAATTTGCCTAAATATTTGATAGCAAAATAAAGAAATTTAATTTATTATCCAAAATGCTTATATATGATTCCGTAAGTCAGGTTGAAGTCTGGTACATTCCCAACATTAGTTACATAATTAAACTTCCTAATTCTGTCCCGCAAGGTGCTTTGGAAGTTAATGGCGACCAATGAAACCTTTTATTTGAAAAACACAATATATGACTGGGTGTACTTTTACTTAGACGTTGAATCAAATCTATGCCTTTCAAAAAGGCACAAAGTCCTCTGATCAACTATCCTGCATTCCATGCTGCTGCGTATGATTTTTATTTTAGGTATATAAAAATCGCATTGTTTATTCTGTTTCAACATCGGCAATTACATTTCATTCAATTTTTTTCATGCACTATTCAGAAATAAAATAAATGTAACAGCATGTTTTCAAAATATAATTTCCTATATATTATATCTATAAAATAATATCGTATAAATTTATTTTACTTATACACTGTATGATTAAATCGTTTGACATCCTTAGCTTCTCGTCACGAAAGGAACGCACCTTGATTTCTATAAATGCTCTGAATAAACTTTATCCTTTAATATTTTCTTTTTTAATTGAAACACAACTTAAACATTACGGAAAACATGAAATTTTGTATGAATATAACTACTGGAATTTTACTTTAAAAATGCTTTCAGGGCCTTGCCTTTATCCCCCTTTCAACATAACGCATTCCCCGTTAACGAGCCATTTAAAAAGTCACTGCGTTCTTCTTTTTCACCTTTATAAGAAAAGATATCCCCTGACGAACCCCTGTATGTAAACAATACTTATGATTGTGTCGTTCTACTTTGTCACCTCTACTTGCTTGAAGCTGCCCGATCGAAGGTCATTACATTACAGCATTCGGCGCACGATATAAGAGACTGTCCATTTCATTGGATATTAAGCATTAGCAATTGCACATCGAACATTAACTAAGGTAAGATTTTTAGTAAACCTAATATTTAAACTTTTTAATTTCTTCCATTAAAAAGACACAGCATGATGTTAACATAGATTTATATACAAATTCTTATTTTTACAATTCTTTCAGGGACCATTTAGCCTCCCAGACTTCATAATGGAGAGCAAAGAGAAGACGAAACCCCGCCTGCTGATAGAGAACATGCCTTGGATTCGGATTCAGATGCTCTCGGCGATTGTGACGAGCTTAGTTCTGTTTACCTTCGGTTTCTGGACACTGCCAATAAATACTTCCGGACTGAAGGACCCTGCGGGACGCCTCGCGTTTGCAGTCAAGTGGTTGTTCATTTCCTCCTTCTGCATAATATTTGCAATGTTTGGGGTACTAAGAGTCCGAGGGAGTACGAATGCTGTTGATCCTATCAATGGCGGAGCAGAAAACCTGATAGAGGTTCCGAACAGAATTCTACGAAATAATGTCGAACAGTATTTTTTGCACATGGCGGGAATTTTGGCTTTGAGCACTATCCTGGATGTTAGTTCTCTGAAGGCTATTCCAGTTTTATCCGGACTGTTTCTGCTTGGCCGGTTAACTTACGGGCTAGGATATTCCCGATCTCCCTTTAACAGGAGCTTTGGGTTTATCATGACTTTTATTCCTACATTAATTGTGTACCTGTATTGTACGTATCGATTGTTTACAGGCAATATGTTGCTGTCTTAATAATAGAAAAAAATACAGTAACTATGAAATGATATGCTCTTTCAAATATATTTCAAAATAAATGTCTAGAATATACTTTATACTTGTTTTAAGCTTTATTTTCACATATTCACAACAGAAAACAAGATGTGTTTGTGAAACACTATGCGTCCGGTGGCAACAAAGTTTGAAAAAAAGCTATCTTTAGCATACAGGTCACAGTCAGGGTCACAAGGTCATTGACCTTGGTGTCATTTGAAAGAACTTGATAAATGGAGTATGCATACCAAATATGAAGTCTCTATCTCTTATGATTCAAAAGTAATGACGAAGGTACGAAAAAGCTATTTTTAGCATATAAGTCACAGTCAAGGTCACAAGGTCATTGAGCTTGGTGTGATTTGAAAGAACTTAATAAGTGGAGTACGCATACCAAATATGAAGTATCTATCTCTCATGGTTAAAACGTTATTGTGAAGGTTCAAAAATGCTTTTTTAGCATATAGGTCACAGTCAAGGTCACAAGGTCATTGACCTGTGTCATTTGTAAGAGCTTAATTAGTGGAGTATGCATACCAAATATGAAGTCTCTAACTTTCAAGGTTCAAAAGTTATATATGGTGTAGGTTAAAGTTTGCAGACAAAGACACTACTTTTAGCATATAGGTCACAGTCAAGGTCACAAGGTCAATGACCTTGGTATCATTTGAAAGAATTTAAATAGTGTAGTATGCATACCAAACATTAAGTCTCTACCTTTCATGGTTCAAAAGTTATGACGAAGGTTAAAGTTTGCAGACAAACAAACAAACAGACAGACAGACAGGACATAAACGCCTCAGATCTACCGATCCGGGCGCATAAAAACATCGGTATTTAGAAATTACAGATCTCATCTTATACTTTATTGATTGTATATTGTTTAACTCCCTCTCGAGAATTTTTAACTCATATGGAGACGCCATCAAGTGCCGGTGGAAAGCTGCAAATTTTGTCCTATACTCGTCACTTAAGGTCATTGAGCATTGAGGGATCTTTTTCTTGCCAGCACCGACTGTGACACGGGACCTCGGTTTATCCAGTCTTATCCGAAGGACTCCGCGTCACACAGTGGGATTCGAACCAATGTTGGCTCTAAGTCAGACAAGTCCCACATTAAACTTATGATCTAGTAGACCAACTGTACAAAACAAATAGTACACTAGTAGTGCACATCCACAGTTGTACCATTTCTGCAATGTTGACTGATAGAAGTTGAAGTTACACATGTACTTGGGAATAGAATATTGACCATATTAACGCACTTTGAAAAAACAATAAATCTGTTAACCAATGCTCACTAGTAATACCCCGGCTCTGATGTAAATAAACACTACATGTATCATGTTAATATACACAAGTTCAATTACAGGCAGATGCACAGAAAAATATGAAGTTGACATCAGATTCACATCAAAATTAATCCCACCATAGGGCATGCCTCAATGTTCTCGTTCAAAGAGTGTACTAAGATTTCAAGCATCTACTATGAATAGTTAATGAGAAAAATGCGACGAAAATTTATTATGTATGAAACAGAGGGATGCACAGACAAACAGGAAGTTGACATCGGATTTGACCCAAAATGAATCCAACCCGTATGGCATGCCATCGGGAAGATTGTGTTAAAATTTTAAGCATCTGCGATGAGTAGTTGCTGAGAAAACTGCAATGAAGATTTGTTATATATGAAACGGACAGACGCACAGACAAACAGGAAAAGATTGTGTTAAAATTTCAAGCATCTGCGATGAGTAGTTGCTGAGAAAACTGCGAGGAGAATTTTTATGTATGAAACAGACAGACACACAGACAAACAGGAAGTTGACATTGGATTTAAACAAAAATGTATCCCTCCGTATGGCATATCGCAGAGAAGATTGTGTTAAAATTTCAAGCATCTACGAAGAGTAGTTGCTGAGAAAACTGTGACGAAAATTTGTTACGGACAGACACACAGCTAGACACACAGACAGACACACAAGGGTAAAACAGTATACCCCCTCTCCTTCGAAGCGGGGGTATAAAAATGTGTATGCCTAGGTCAGTATTCATGCAAATCTTCGGCATGATAAATAACTGAACCTGTTGGATAACTTTTCGATGGTAAGGTCACTTCAGGATGTGAAAGTGAGCGATTTTGATTTTTCTCTTAAATGTTTTACTGTACGTAATTTCTTTTCCAGTTTACTGAAAGTTTTCAACGTCATATCAGTTATGCAAAAGCTGGGGGGGGGGGGGGGGGGGGGGGCTTTCAATGTGCTTCCGACGGCTATGTATAAGAAATCAAAGTACTGAAAGCACTCATGGGAGTTGAACATGGTGTAAAAAAATCTTTGATCGGGAGGTTAAGTGAGTGAACAATATTATTATTTCAAATACACACAACTGTTTCAGATTTTCTGAGTTGCAACAATCTTGATAAAGACATTCAGAGACATTGAATAGCAAAAAAATGCATGGGCCATAATGCTTGCCTGCCTACATTAGTCCTTTTTTGAACCCCCTGCTTGAAAAGCGGGAGGGTATTTATTAATTGGGATTTCCGTCTATCTGTTTGTTACGCTTTAGGTATACCCATCTCATATCCCCAACTCCTCTTACACAACAGTGGAACTGAACGAAATTTTCATAGAATCTTAATTACATATTGCCGTTGTGCACCTTCTATTACTTTTTCATCCTACACATATTTTGGGTTTCCCATTGCAAAACATGGACACTGCCATTATATTCATATTAGAGGCGGTTGATCATTTATATAATTCACTGCTCACAGTCTTCAAATTTGTAATATATTTTTCCTTGGCACCTTTACCCATGTGTTACGAAAATTTCAGTTTCGCAGGAGTAATATCAATGTTGATAAAATGTGGATTTTAACACAGCATCCTTTTAAGAGTTAATAGGTTTGTTATATAAAACTTTTCTGTGAATATAAATGTATGTCAATTACACGAACATTATATATGGAGTACGTCAAAACTTAATCTATTTTAATATTGTGAAGAAAAAAGCAATACCAAGTTAAAAACAAATATTTAATGACCAAACATAAAAACAGTGGTACATATATGTGAGAGTTTGTGTGCGTACACATTATCTGGTATGTAAATGAGGTTTTCCGTTTATTAAAAAAAATATACTTCATTTTGTTGTTTTTAATCGCGATTTTACGAAAACATCGATGTCCGTTTGTGGTTTTAACATTTATAACAGAGTACTAGATTTACCGCTTTTGGCAGGTGATACTGCTGATTTAGTAATAAATACGCATGTTTCCTAAAGTTTTTATGCATTAATGAATTCATTTAAACCAAGAAAATGTTCATGAAAAGTTTGAATAAATTCTGTGCGCTGGTAAAAAAGAAATTGCTAAAAATCCGGGACCGTCGGGCGTCGGGAAGACTAGATTTACCGCTTGCCGTCAGTATGTAGAGTTGTCGTTCGTATCTCTTTCAGTGTATGACGCTACACTAAAAATGAGTTCCATAACGAAAAACTTTTGAGGTTCTTTATAATTTAGTTTTTACTTTGAACGAAATCTAATATTCAAAATAAGATTACTTTATCATTACATTTACTTATATTTCAAATTATGAAAAAAATTAGATCAATTCAGGAGAAAATGACATGAACTATTTGTGGCGGATGTTTATGCATGTTTTCTGTTGAATGTCATCGGAGTAAATCGGTCGACACAGTAGCCTCGCTTTCGGCTCTATATAATCAACACAAATTACTGCGCATGTTAAATGCGTGATGACCATGGGAGATTGAACATAGTTCAACTCCCCCCCCCAAAAAGAGTTGGGCTGAGAGACCTTCTACATGTACTCGTCTTCTCCTTGTTCTCAATGAGGGTAAATCAATACATGTAAATTAAAAGGTTTTTCGAAAGATATATTTATTACAAATTGATTCTCTCAACTACTAAGATCTAAGACTAGAATTTTTTGTTTTATACATATTTTTTTCAAAGTGCGTTAAATGTACCCATAGTAAAAAATGTTGGTGTACAATCTTAACACAAAAAAATTTTCAAAGTGTGTTGATTTTGTCAAAATTTTAACGCCCTTTGAAATCTTTTTTTCAAAGTGCTTAATTTTTTTCAAAGTGCGTTACCACAGAGCTGCAAATTTTGTCCTTTACTCGGCACTCGGAGTCATTGAGCAGTGAGGAATTTTTTTGTGCCAGCAGTTACTGCGACCTCGGTTTACATGGTCTCATCCATAGACCGATTTCCTCGTTCCACAGTGGGATTCGAACCTACGACTTAAGGATCAACTCCTTACTTCGCGACTCTAGAGCAGATGCTTTAGTTACTGTGTCACATGGGCAACTACATCCTTAGAATTATCATCCATGCAAGTTTGATCAACATAGGGCTTATAATTACTTGGAAATCAACCAACTTTTAAGACTTTTACCTGACTACTCATCCGAAAATGTAGGTAAAATCCAGCATCCGAAGCAAGTCCGTTAGTAATCTTCCTTGGATTCATCATCATGCAAGTTTTGTCATCATAGGGCTTATAGTTACTTTTGATTGAATCTTTTCCAAAAACTCATTCAAAAAAAGCATCCGAAGCGGTAGTGTGCATCCTTAGAAGTACCGGTATCATCCATGTAAGTTTAGGAAACACTTTAATCTGTTCACTCCTTTTACTGAAATCACAGCATCAGAAACCTTTGCTGGTACAATGAAACACACTAGAAGTATCTTACATGCATCTCTGACTAATGTAGGGCAAATAAGTACTAAAAATGAAAACTGCATCAAAAACGTTAACCTTGGACGCCTATACCGACGGCATCACATGGACTTCCCCCAAGTTCGTTGAGCTACATTGTATACGGCATAAATGGTACTTGTAATTTCTCTTAGGTTACAAATATATTGCTATTAAAATCCATAAACTCGACTCTGAGTTCACCTCAACAAAGTCGATATAAAGTGAACTATAATAATTATATCGGTGTTTTGTCGGTGTCCTGGAGCGTGTCCACTTCCCATCACACTTGCCTGAATGCTGTATCCAGTGATGCCCACTTCCAGACTTGCTTGATCTGACTTATTTTCCGGATGAGTGACCACTTTAAAGTTTTAGAAGCAAGTATATATTTCCAAGTAGTACCAAGTAGACCTATAGGATGCAAGGTTGATTTTCTAAGGATTTGTACACTAAAAAACTATTGACAGAACTTCCTCTGCTACCTACTCACTCATTAAGGATCTGAAGGTCAGATCCAGCATCCACGTCTGGTGGTGTCCATTCATAGATGTATCATCCCTGCAAGTTTGAACTTTGCAAACAGAAACAGGCTTCTAAAAAGTATATCTGTTAAGTTACCCATAAAAATTAGGTCAGATCTTTTCTATCGTCATTTGCCCTTACTTATGCAGCAATATACCTTCATTATCTGCATACGGAATTTATATATCTCAGTTGATTCGATACGCAAGAGCATGCTCTACGTATGAACAATTTTTAAAACGAGACAAACAAGTTGATGAATCTAGAATATCAGCAGTCTCGTTTAGTCATCATTTCGTAAGTTCTATAGCCGAAACAATGACCTAGTCAGCAAATACAATTTATTATCATTGAGTCAAATGCTGACTGACGTTTTTAACAGTAATTGTTAGTCTATTATTTATACACTGAATTGTCAACGGATTTTCCCGTCATTTCCCGATCATGACAAGGAGTATACAGCTGGTGTGACCGTTCGGCAGGGGATGCTCACTCCTCCATGGCACCTGATCCCACCTCTGATGTTTGGAGGTCCGTATTTGCTCAGCTCCTGTTTTGTATTTTCTTATAGACTTTTGATGTTCGTTATCTCCTTATGTTTCATCTACCATTTGCAGTCATTAAGACTCTTAATATCAAATACATTTATCAAGTCACCATTCCTCCCCAAAATGTACGATCAAACAGCCGAAGCAAGTGCATAATCCTTGAAAGTGTGATTCAAGTCACTTCATTCAGGACCCTTAGTATTGTCTGAGGTGTTTCCTACATTGCTGATATGGGTCATTAAAGCCATTCCGCCGTTTTCACATTCATAGCCAAAACTGTTGACCGTAGAAATAGTGTACGAATATTAATGAGACACATAGCATAGAACAGAATAAGGTAAGCTTAATTTAACGTATGCATGTTTCAATGGAGGTATGTATTGTTCACTACTTGATATGAAAATAATAACAACACGTGTAGCAGGCTGATCTTATTTTGTGTTTGTTTGTTCGCTTCTTTTGAATGTTCTAAATTTTAGCAGCCAGAAGAAAACATGTCGGACAAACAGAAGGACAAGAGAACATTCCGGGAAAAGAAAACACGTGTCCAAATGCAGATAGTGACTTCATTAATTGTCAGTGGCTCCGTCTTTTTCTTCAGCTACTGGCTTCTCAACATCAACACCTCTAAAATCACCGAGCTGTCCGAGAGATTAGCCTTTACGATATGTTGTTTGTTTGTCTCCTCGTTTTCCATAATAATGGGGATCATTGGGGTCGGTAACGTCCGAGGTAACACGGACGCCATTGATCCGGTGTATGGCGGGGCTGAAAATCTCGTGGACGTCCCAAACCGCATCCTTCGGAACACAACGGAGCAGTTCTTTCTACATATGATGGCGATGTTAACATTGACTCTGTTTCTGGAGGGCAGTTCTATGAGGGTTATTCCCATTCTTTCAGGGATATTCCTGATGGCTAGAATTGTATATCAGTATGGGTACATGTCCTCTCCAATGAACAGGGGGTGGGGGTTTGCTAGCACATTTATACCTACACTGGTTGTATACATTTATTGCACATTTTGCATTCTGACAAAGATAATGAATGTATATGGTATACTTTAGTATTATTTGAGATCTGACTTATTGTTATTTTTTAATTTACCTGGGTGGTAGTAAATACAATAATTACAATATGATTTCTTTGTCCATGAAAATTCATATTCCCCATTATTGCCCTCGGGTATTATGATTATATAAGGTTTATATATCTGTTATTTTTAATATCATAAAAAATTGAATGACTCAGCAAAATTATCATAAGAATTCAATCAAAAGACTTCACTACTTCTAAAATTATTTTGACATCTGTAAATGTGACGTAAATTACATACCTTATGTTTGAGTAACCTATAAAAACGGCACATATTTGCAAACTCAGAGTGACTAGCTTTTGACATAAGTTTGGATTATATTTAAAACATGGAGGATACTGACAACCATAGTTTTCCATGCTGTGAAGGAAAAACAACAGTATTCACTGAAGTAACCTTATATGGTAATGTCATGTTGTAAATTTTGAATTTACACCGGGTGGCAGTAAATAGAAAATTTACAACATGACAACTAATCTTGTATTTACTGCAGTTAAATATTGCGTTTATCTGCATAGGTATAGAAAATAAGAAGCGAACTGTTCAACTAAATAATCTAAATGATCTATAACATTCAAAAACAACCTCTAGAAATATCAGAGTTGGAATCCGGTACCTAGGAGAAGTAAGCATCCCTTATCAATCTGGAGTATCCGCCGCGAGCTCCTCTACATTGATCAGGTAATAGGAGTTATTAAACCAAAGTCGAAATTAATTTACGTCAGTACTATATGTTTTACTTGTAAACAAGGTCATTTTTACAAATATATAGTATTTTATAATGAATTGTAAAACATTTTTGAAAGGTTTGCAATTTTATCTTATTTGTCAGTAGCCTTATACATGTACTGCATGATATCTTTCACATCATGTAATTTTGTCATAATTTTTACAAGAATGCATATTATTTAGGAATGAAATAAATAGCTACCAAGTTATACTGGAATAACTACAATGTATTAAAGTTGTACCAAGTGTGCATTTCCATCTTTCCGTTTTGATGATTTATTTTGGACGGAATTATGGCCTGTTTTAGGAAAACTGACTACATTTGTAGTAAAAAGACTATATTAAAGCTTACATATGTGCTACTCTGGGTTACGTTTTTACCTCTTTCTACATAATGACCAATTTCATGCAGTGTAATTAAAGCTTGATTACAGATTAATAGAACATAAAGTCACAAGTACCAGATGATCCGGATTTAACCTTATTTCAATTTGTTAAATGAAAAACCTTCTCATGAACATTTTGAAATATGAATATAATCAGAGAAAGTACAAATAGGTGCACACAGTGATAATCATGATATTGGAAGTCTGTTTTGAAATTGTGTAGCTTTAGTGGGCCATTTAAGTTTACATAAAATTATGCTAAACTAAAATATATGTATACATGTGCTTAATGTGCAATTCATCATCTTTGTCAAATTAGGAGAAATAGAACGTCACATCATATAGTATAAGCCTGACAATTATTTCACAAAGTGTATGTCAGATATGGTAAAAAAAAAATCGGTTTTTCTTTGGTTGGGTACTACGTTTGTCTTCCTCAAGTAAATAAGGAGATTTAAAAGCTATTGATAACGGATATGAGTTTGTTGACTTTGTACCGGTGTTAGCCATATTAACTCGGCCATATACACTAGCCCCTCCAGTACAAGCAATCTCAATACCTGTTTATAGAACCGGGAGGAATGAAATATTCTGAAAGTTAAACCTGACAACATATTGATATTCCAAGGTAATCTACGACAGCGTGCGTCTTCTGTTTAAAAATCTAAAAAGGATGTATTATAACGTTATGGGTAGCGTTTGTAAGAAAAAAATTAAAGGCTTTTTTACCATATCAATTTTTTTCATACAGATTATAGTAAAAGATGCCTGAGAAATCAGCAACAAGAAAAGCTCCAAAAGAGAGTAAAGACTGGATCCGTAAACAGATCATGGCGGGTCTGACTTTGTGTGCCACTCTCTTCCTAGGGGCCTACTACTTCCTGCCACTACCAGCGATACAGGCTCAGTCTCCCGTGGACAGATTTATCTTAACAATCCGCTGTCTCTTCGTGTCCTCACTTCCGATTCCGCTGATTCTCCAATCCGTTGGAAATGCACGTTTCAACACGACAGCAATCGACCCCGTCAAAGGCGGCGGTGAGGACATCGTGGATGTACCAAACAGGATTCTCAGGAACACTATAGAGCAGTACATAATGCATGCAGTGGCTATGCTGACCCTTTGTACATTTCTAGATGAAGATTCCCTTAAAGTCCTTCCCATCTTGTCGGTGATCTTTGTGATTTTCCGTTTGCTGTTTTGGTGGGGGTATCTCAGCTCACCTTTAAATAGAGCCGTGGGTATGAGTGGGACGGCGATGCCAATCTTTTTAACTTATTTATACTGTTTGTATCGCATCATCAAAAACATCATGGTATTTTGATCCTCGTAGTTTCTTAGTTTTTGTTGCGAATATATTGAGCCTTAGTTCATGTACTAAGTTCATTTTTGTCATATTTGTCTGTTCATATTTGTCTGACTGCAACTAAGGTATCACTCTAAAGTAAGATATTTTCTTACATTTTGATGACATTAAATATCTTAATTGTGAAAATCTTCATTTTAGACACTATTGCTGTGTGGTATCTATCTAGTAGTATCTATTGATGTTAGAATGTACGGGTTGAATTTATTGTGAATACTATATGTCAATGAAAACATTATTCCACAGTCTTTTTTTACTCTTCAAGAGAAACGAACCCCTATTAAGTTATATTCAATTCGCTTAAGAGTCCCTGCCTGTAGGCCCCAGCCCTGTCTTTCTGTAAATACCTGTGTCACTCAGGTAAAACATGTTATATTTAGATTAAGAATCCCCCCAAAACAAACAAAGCGTATGTAGTGAAAATGGATTATATATTGAATCCTATACCGGTATATTCTTGAACTAATGAAGCCTGGATGTCTGTGATATTAGAAACATGAAGAAATGACATATGAACATTAAATCAAAATGAAGTATTTTTAAATAAAAAAAGCAGTTTGAAGGACTGGATGAAAATGCCTGACCGCTCGTGAGTCCACGTGGGATTGTGATCATGCGTTCTTTCCCTGAAGATCGCCAGTTTGTTGTGAGGACAGGGCTGGCTGGGATGATCTTTACTGTTTTGTTTAGTTCTATCGGATATCTCGTGTTTCCGTTCTCCACCCCCTCTGCAGACTCCGTTCTTGTGAGATTGGTGTATACCCTGCGTTGGCAAATGTTCCCTGCCTCCATGCTTTTATTTGGTGTTATGTCTGTTATGTATCTGCGTTTTCAAAGTTCTGCAATAAATCCAGTGTTGGGACGGGGGGAGCACATTGTGGAGACACAACAGAAGTACCTTCGGAACACCACTGAACAACTTTGTCTTCACGTAATTGGACAGCTCGTGCTCTGCACTTATCTGACGTCAGAGTCACTTGCCATCATCCCATTGTGTTCTATCTTATTTGTGATTGGACGTGTTGCATTCTGGGTAGGCTATGTCAGAGAGCCTCTTAAAAGAATGTTTGGCTTTATGATGACCTTTTCTGTGACTTTAGGTAGTCTCTTCTATTGTTTGTTTTGTTTTGTGATGTCTGGGCCAACATTTGCTCTGCATGATTAATGTTACAGCTGTATAGTGAATCAGATAATGATCCTGTATTAATACTCTCAGACATGAATTGACATTTTTTAAGCAAATGTTTGAATTTTGTATGAAGATGTTGTGAATAAATACTTAGTATCTTATTCTTTCTTTGAATAAAATTTTCCATATTTCCAAGTTGGTGTGTAAACTGTTTTCTGATTAACACAATTTTCATCGTACATATGTATAAATTCATTGTATAGTCATATAAGAGTATAAAAAGCCTTCTCAGAACAGATGTACTCTGAATTATGTTTATACGTTCTTAAAGGTTCCAAGACCATGTTGTGATTACGATCGATTTTTTAACCAAGGCACACTACTGATAAATAAGTTGGCATTACTGGACTCCCAGCATCAATCCTGGTTTTATCAAGGTGTGACTTTTGAATATAATGCAGCCTTAATGCTTTGGTCTTATTTCCACTGGCAAGTTTTACAACAATTGGTTTTCATACCAAGCTTCAACACAGACAACTCCTTACCTGATTAATACAGAGGCTTGTGGCGATTGTGACCGGTGTACAGGGGCTGCTTTATCCTTCTATAGGCAACTAATCCAACTTCTGGTATCAAGGGGTCCGAGTTTTTACCACATTAACAATTCACAGTTAATGCATATATATAGTGAGATTGATCAGAGCTCGTTCTCATATCGTTTTCACGTTTAATTGTTTTAAAAAACATTATAATCAGAACCTTATGGTATCACCATACTGAATCGGTATATACACTTAATTATTTCTTTTAAAACTACATTTCATGCTGAACAAAAACTGCATAACTTTTGATTTAGTGGAGCTAGCTTTCATATTTCACATGTGTATTCCTTATGATAAGACCTTTCTCAACCACCAAATTTGACCTTGACCTTGGACCATATATTTTAAATAACTTTTGAAGGGCTTGTTTCACATTCCACATATGTATTCTTTGTGACAAGACATTTCATTGAATACCAACAACTTTGAAACAAATCTTTAACCTTGACCATAACTTTTAAACGAAGGGCTGAAATATATTTTTGTGCCTTTAATTGGATACCATACCCTTTTACCTTGACCTTGGAGTATAAATACATTGTTGGTCACAAATTTTGAATATATACTGATATATTTAACATATGTATTCTTTGTGGAAATTTATTTTAACAAACTCTTTTGGCTGATATACTTATGAAAAAATTTAACCTTGACCAAACTTTAAATCTTTCATTATTTAACCCTTTGACTTTGTTACAACAGTTGAACATTCTAAAAATTTGGTTAATTTGCTTGTTTCTTTTAAAACTTCATTTCATGCTGAACTGCATAATTATTGGCTTCGGAGTATCAAATAATCTTGTATATTAAATCTAAGGAGGTACAGTAACAAATCTCTTGTCAATTAAGATGAAATATATGTGCATGTAATACCAGTCTATAAATACATTGTAATAATATTCTGATAACGCAAATTTATTTTATCTTTTGGTGATTGTCTTTTTATTAAACATAGAGTCAAATCCTAAGTAAGTACATGTAGTGGTGCAAACACGGTTATATAAAATTTTATATTAAGATTATAAAAATTTCCACTGATGTACATGTACAATGTACCTCGTATATTGAAAAGAAAGGCTGTAGAAGGTTTCACAACATCAAAGACCGTTATGGTACCGTTATGACCGCTCGACTGAGTTAACAACATTGTACACGAGTTTCGTTCTCTGATCTTCCTCAACATTGTGCTTTTTTAGTACACAAACTCTATTTTTGTTTATCTTTTTTAGTCTTTTATGATCTGATAGCTCAATTTAAACCTTATACTCTTATTCTGCATTGTTATATTATAACTTATTTCCCAATGCTGAAAACAATGTTGTTCAGTTATTTTGACAAAGAGATGATGGGACAGGTTTCATTATATACATGTAACAGTTTATATTTGATCATGACTTACTTGGGTAAATTTTCTGTAATTGGTTGCTTTGGCTTCTTGGTTGACCTCCAGACATTGCTTTGGCATCCACTGTAATTGTTGGTCTTGCAGCCGGATCATATTTCATACACATCACAAAAGTTATTATAAATGCACATTGCACCAAAATTAGAACGAACATGAAAATTCTGTTGCCTTTCAATTGCATTTTTGTAAAGTTTTCGGAGTAGATTCCAAATGAAATCTGGACAGATAGCGACTATGGCGGCGACTCAAGTTAATGCTGATCAGGCATGCGAATAAGTTGTTATCATGAGGGGATATAGTAACAGTTAATGTTTGTGAAATAAAACCAATCTAGTTATCATGACAATATAATATGATTTGGTTGAATGTATATCAGTTATTTCTTTAAAAGTATTGTTGCATATTTCTCAAGAAATTAAATAGAGCAGGACATTTTACTTTAATTTTTTACCTATAAAGGGGAAAAATACTAGATATCAACAAAAAATTTCTCCTTATTTTTCGGGGGCAAAAGCGAAAATTTTACTTTCTTCAATTTTCTAATTATTTCACGGAGTACACATAAAAAATACATCAAGTGTGTAAACTTTTTGTAAGTAGGTGTAGCTTTACTTAATGTATACAATCAAACGGTCATTAATCTCAGACTTCTTTATATAGAATCTCCAATGGTTTGTAGTTGAAGAGGACTTCTGTATTTCCCGATCCTTGGCAAAGACATAAATGCAGCTAAGAGCTGGATAATAAATCTTAATAACCAACTATCTATATCTAATGAGAGATTATTTTTTTCACAACTGAATTTTCTTCACACATTACTTCAAAGCCTAGCTGTTCATGGACATTTTCCTTTGAAAAAAACACAACATATATTCGGGAATTCTTTTTTTCTTTTGAATCCAAAGGGAGGTTAATTACAACCCCGTACCCCTCAAGATCCGCCACTGTTCGTGTTATCCTCCCGCAAAGGAGATGATGAGATTTTAGTAACGCAAATTGTGAGTGTGTTGTGTGTGTTTTTTTAAGATGAGTGAGTTTATCAGTCCTGTGCGAAACGGAGGTGACGAAATTTGGATCGAATGCTCACTCAGGACTCCTCGACGACTACTCATACCTCGCACACATTGACATTGACTTACTAGGACGTAGCTGTGAGGATGGTATGTACAGATGTGTGCCAATAGTGAAGATAATTTTATTTTTTCTATATATATTTCATTGAAAACATTTTGTAAAATCACTGGCAAATGGTTAATTTTTGTCCAATTAATTCTATTATTTATTTCATTACTTTTTTTTTAATTTTGTGTATATTATCTTTTTAAAAGATCATTACATATTGCAACGGTGTTTCGCTTTGTGGTGCTTTTCTTATTATATTAATACCATGCTTTATTTTCTTATTTTTATATATCATTATGTGAAGAGAAGAATTCAAGAACCAGTAAAAAGCTGGTACACATTTATTATTTTAAAAGGGGGGGGGCTCTAAGAAGTGGATCGGCACTGAATTTAGAGAGGGCCTCGTCCCCTTTTGTGCCCAAAATATACATAAGATTCAATTAATTATTTGTTGGGGGTGTAGCTGTAGACCCTGCCCCGGTCCCAAACTGCTCGGGCTCCCCTTTTTCAAGATTCCTGGATCCTTCACTGTTCGACCCTCCTCGTTATTAAAGGTAATTACATGTAAGTAATGCACGTCCCCGTCCTACTGAATTTGTCAAAGGTCTTGCTTCCTAAATTTGGATAGAGGCCATCAATCATTTTTAAAAAGATAAAAATTACTCCGGTTGATAATCAAAACGAATTATTAGACGCACAACTTACTCTTACTTTTTAAACGACTTACCTGTGTCATGCTTCATTAACTCTTCTCTACGCGACGAAGCGTGTAAATACCCAGTAAGTAAGGCACGGATGGCGGTGGGCAGAAGATAGGGTTGTTAGATCACGAGACTGTCATCATGGGTATGGATCGTCTGCTGTTACTAATAGCCTGTCTCTTGTTGCTAACCAGTTTTCCCGCCAAGTGTCTGAGGCTGGAAGGAACACTTTCTACCAAAGAGGTTTAGAAAATTTTAGATTTGTATTTGTTTACACAAGTCTTCAATTTTGTTTAGCCTGTGTAAAAGTTTCCAAAGTACGTATTAAACTTAGTAGTTTCATTAATTTGGAAATGTTCAAAATACTTCTTTTTTTCTTACAGGACTGGGAATTTTTAGCAAGATTTTGTTTTCTGTCAAACAAAGGATCGCTAAGATTTGAGTTCGAATACCCAGTGGTAAGTTCAGTGTTTTATTTTTTTCTGAAACTAAATTAAATTGTAATTTAAAAATAATAATTTGAAAAACAGAATTATAAATATATTCTTTTTTGTTTTAATTCAATGGGTGTTGTTGCTCAATTAAAATAACTTGATTAATATAGAAATAATGTAAAAGATAAAGATAAGTTAGAACCCCTGTGCTGAATATGTATTAATAAAAAGTTAGATATGATTTCTTCCTTAGTGAATATTTTGTTCAATGTATTGTCTTGATTTATTGCATGTTTCTGAACCTTTATCTTTCAATGATTATTTTTAATTACTAAGTTTACTGATTATAATTGTATTCATTTTCTGATATTATTTTTCACAAATTGAATAACTGAAATCTTATTGAAATGTGTCAAATATACCATTCCAAACATGTGTAAGGACAATTACAAAATAATCATTAGTGTATTAAGAATTTTCTCCATAAATAGGTTTGATCTCAGTGTGCTATATTGCTAAGGTTAAACTGCTTTGTAGAATTGAATAGCTATGGTTGGTCTGATGAGCGGATTAAATTTTCATTCTTATTTTAAGAGGATTATTGTATAGATTGACACAGTGGTCTTTACGTGGCACATTTTACCATTCCTTATACCCCTGTCAATGTTAAAGAACTGTGTATCGTTGATTGCGTGAGTTCTCTCGGGAAAAGGTTAATCCTGGCTATTTTTTTTCATTTTGTTTTCAATTTAAGTTTTGGGTTAGTGTAAAGGAACTTAAATAATAATGCCTTGTAAACAAAATTACATGTATTACGACAGTTATGCAGTAATTAAATGATTAATAATTTTGTGCCAAAAAAAGTTTTTAAAAGAAACCCTAAAAATTAATGTATCTAATAATATTGATGTGTTTTCTGATTTCTGATCAATGATTCACTCAATCATTTTGAATATGAAAATTTTAAACATGTATACACTATGCTGCTCAACATGTACATTTTCTTTATATGGATATTGGATAAATAGATAGAAAGTACTTGTAGCATAAATTGTTGCTTATTTTTTTCGAATTTGTAGAAGGTACATCTAGTGATGCATACTAGTGCAATTTTACATTTGATGCCTAATTATTGATAGAGTAAGGTTACTTTATAGTACATGTTTGTAATCAATTGCTGATTATTTGAGCAAGTGAGATACAAGCACATATTTTGAAAACAAATAATCCTTGCCTTAGCATTAATTCAATACATCATGAAAAGTCTATTTCCATTAAATACATTTAAAGAATTAATATGATTTTAGGGGGTATAAAACACAGAATGTATTGCTACATGTACTTTGTTATTTTACAGGAATATAAAACACAGAATGTACTGCTGTACTTTATAATTTTACAGGAATACAAAACACAGAATGTATTGCTGTACTTTGTTATTTTACAGGAATATAAAATACAGAATGTATTGCTATACTTTGTTACTTTACAGGAATACAAGACACAGAATGTATTGCTGTACTTTGATGAAGCTAGTCAGTGGGAATCTGTATATAAAAAATCTTTGGTAAGTGTTTTAAGAGACAATTTGTGACAAAGACCATCATCTAATCATTTCAATATTTTGGTTTGATTTATAACTACAAATAGTTTATAATGCATATTTATCAAGTTTGAAGGTGGATTTGGGGCTGGTGATCTCTTTTATTTCTTTATTTATCTTATACCTACATGTAATTAGTTAAGGACAACCAGTAGAGCACCATTCCCTTCAGAGGCATTTTGTTTAGATTATTTCAAGTCTCAACAAAGTGTACCTATTGTTCAGGTACCTGTACATATGAACCACTTATTTTGGAATATGTAAAGCACTGACAGATTGGTGCTATTTTGGGAACAGCAACAAAATCAATTGGGAAGTGGACCAGTAAATCTGCAGATTGTGGGAAATTTTTATGTCATTTTTATAATGTACTATTTAAACTTTTTAATACTGAACTAATTTTTGCTTTTACCTAGCTGATGTGCTCAGGTGAGCGCTGTGGCTTCTGGGCCTCTTGTTGGTGTAGGTCTTATTTTCAAGGAACTATAAGCCCTGTGTTGACCAAACTTGCAAGGATGATACACCTAAGGATGTACACTACCGGACTTGCTTTGAATGCTGAATCTGACCTACATTGACTGGTTGAGTGAACAGGTTAATGTTTTTGGTGCAGGTCTCATTTCCAAGTAACTATAAGCCCTATGTTGACTTGCATGGATGATACATCGAAGAATGCACACTACTAGGCTTGCTTCAGATGCTGAATCTGACCTACATTTTGTGGTTAAAAGAACAGGTGAAAGTTTTTAGTGCAGGTCTCATTTCCAAGTAACTATGAGCACTGTAATGACCAAACTTGCATGGATGATACATCTAAGGATGCATATTACCAGGCTTGCTTCGGATGCTGAATCTGACCTACATTTTCCGGTTGAGTGAACAGGTTAAAGTTTAAGGTGCAGGTTTCATTTCCAAGATACTATGAGCCTTATAATGACCAAACTTGCATGGATGAATCATGATACATCTAAGGATGCACTTCGGATGCTGGATCTGACCTTCATTTTCCGGTTGAGTGAACAGGTTAAAGTTTTTGGTGCAGGTTTCATTTCCAAGTAACTATAAGCCCTATGTTGACCAAACTTGCATGGATGATACATCTAAGGATGCACACTGGCTTGCTTCAGGATGCTGAATCTGACCTACATTTTCCGGTTGAGTGAACAGGTTAAAGTTTTTGGTGCAGGTCTCATTTCTAAGTTACTATGAGCCCTATAATGACTTAACTTGCATGGATGATACATCTTAGGATGCATACTACCCGACCTGCTTCGGATGCTGAATCTGACCTACATTTTGTGGATGAGTGAAAAGGTTAGTTTTTGATGCAGATTTCATTTCCAAGTAACTATGAGCGCCCTATAATGGAAAACTTGCATGGATGATGCAACTTAGGATATATCGAATGGACTTGCTTCAGATGCTGATAATACATTTTTCAAAATGGACCAGATAAAAGTTATGGGTGCAGGTCTATCACCAAAAAAATATAAGGCTTATAGGTTTTTATGTAGGTCTATTCCAAAGTATCAGATCAAAATTGCATAAATATTTTCATTTTGGGATGTACACTTTTCGTTGGTTAATTGTCTGACTTTGCCTTACTTAAAGATGACATTCGTTGAGGTGAGCTCTGTAATCTCTGATTACCTATGTTTTAAAATAATTGCTAAGATATTCTTACACACTGTCGTTTTCACTCATTTTTAGACGGGGTCACATGACCCCGTCTATTAGTTTACTGTCAGAGCCCTCAAAGAGTCTTATTCCGAAGCCGTGGTGATAACACATGAATTAAATCTACGCTATATGAAAGAGTGCAGAAATTGTTTTGATCAAAATATAAACATTCTGTATCAAACTGAAGAAAGTGATATGAACTTTTTTATAAATGAAATTAATGAAGCATTCTGTATACGAAAACTCTAAATATTAATTGTAAAACACACTAGTGAACAAAGTACTTTCCGGCATAGTATTACGACTGCGTACGCATCATCCATTGTTTACTTCAAAATATTAAGTTCACCAGGTGAAATTTATACAATTCAAAAAGGTGTGTAAATTAGCAATTATTCAAATTAAATGAAAAACAGGGATCACTTTGGGCTTTTGCAATTGGCGCTAATATTTGTAAATGGCGCACTAAAAAATTAGAAAGGGGTCTCTCACGCATGTCTTACAGATATGGCACTATAAGATGCAAAATTGTGGGTATTATTATTATATTGATGCATTTTAGGACCGTTTTTAGCTGACCGATTGTATTCATGACGATCTGAGTTATTTATGTATAAAACAGACTCTTTGTAGCCGCGTATGTTCTTTACACCAGCAGAGCGTTTAATAAAGGTTAAATTAAAATCGGAATTGTGTGGAATATTGACAATACCCTGAATATATGGTTACATGTGATGTCGTCCTTGTAAATAATTCCTAGCGGCAGCGACTGGAATCAAGGGCAGAGAACCAGTGCTACATGGAATATTTCCTTCGTTTAGATTACGCTACTAGAATTTTTTTTACCGAATACTGAGTCAATTGTATTTATTAAAATTTTATGTAATGATTTAGATAATAAACACTTGAAAGTAATACTCCACTATGTAATATGTTCTAATATTTCTTAAAACTTTGATTATTTATTTCGAAACAAAACAAGTACAAGTTACTCATTGTGTATCCAGACACTTGCCCGAAATGCCTCCAAAGCGAAGATTGGTATTGGGCCAACAAAAAAACAACGAAAGCTTTCGTTTGTTTACAAATAAAACGACGGAAACTTTTTCATTCCCAGTCGACTTTGAAGACTTCATTAAGAATTAAGAACAGTCCAAGACGTTGACTCCTGATGTCAACGGCAACGATGTTCGTCATTTCCAGTCCAAGTGGCTAACTTTGCACCCGTGGTTGGAATTTGATCAGATGGGACTAAAATGTTTTCCAAACAAATAAAAAGTTTCTCATTTAAGTTTTTTGCTCCGAGTTCTTTGCATACAAAACCAGTCCCTACCATTTGAACCAAATTTAATCTGCAACTGCCCCAGGTCTATTCAGTAGAGAAATGTGCATGCAAGTTTGCATCCTTTATAGTTTAGCTCTTCATACAACTTTCAGAACTAAATCAATAAAATCAAAGGGGCGAGGAATTAACTTAGGTATTCTGTTTATCAATTTTTTTAATACTCTATTGTATGAACTCAATGAAAACAATTCTCCAATTTGACATTTTTCAGTACTGAGATGAAATTTAAAGAAAAAAAACTTTCTTTTATATTTATAATATTATTCATTTTATTTTAAAAAACTGAAATTGGTTGTGTACACATAACAAAGGGGAGCAATCAAATCTTTATATGCATACCCCCGACATACATGTATTTTATGTTGATGGGCCATTGGCCCATCAACATTAAAATCCAGTATACATTTAATAATTTATATTATTCACAGTTTTGTTTTTAGTTTGTAAATTAAAACAAATTATCGAAACTCTTTTTAAAAAAATCACATTTGTGAAATCTAACATGAAAATTATTTTGACCCCGTCTTTCAGTACTGTCTCAGTACTTTGATTGAAAAACATAGGCCTGGGTGACCTTTGAGTATACTAGTAAGCTTTTTTACTGTCAAACGTTTCTTTAAAAGAGTGTGAAATACCCCCGAAATGATGTCTATCAAATTTGCTATGTGTCTTAAAGTCAATCATACATCATCAGTGATTATTTGTTGAAATTTGGCAAACAGTGCAATAGTTGTTATAATTTTTTTTTTGGCAAGGAAGGTACCTATTTTTGATGCCCATTATATAATTTTTTATCATTGAAATCCACCTGCTCATTTTTCTATAAAACGGACATAGGTTGCCGTAAATGTTACATATTTCAGTGAATATTTCTATGGGATACTTAACGAGTTTTACAGCAGCTTGAATGAAGCGTTTAATTTCACTCTAGTTTACTGATTCTTTTCCTTTCATTTTTAATGCAGTGTCTGAAATAGTCTTTGTTTGTCAGCTTCTCACAATAAAACTATGTGATGAAAAGTGGTCACATAAATTGTTAAAAATTCATTAAAGATTCAATAATACAAAAAAGTCAAGCTTAATGTCATATGATGTCTGTATTGTATGTCATACAGTTCAGGACATTATTTATTGAAGACCCCAAAGTGCGATGGTGACGCCAAAGTCCGATGGTCTCACCAAACCCCTATGGTCTGCGGCAAACCCTGATGGCTTGCTGTCTTTATGGACGTCAAAGTCCGATGGCTCGTTTCCTATGAGACGTGTTGTGCTAAAAAGTGCGATGGTCTGATATGCCAAAGTCTGATGTTGTGGAGGAACAAACAATGTTTATGATGTCACAATAGTCCGACGTCATGCCATTGCCCTGCATTCAAATCCATTGAATCAGTATTCGTCTCATGTATACAATTTTACTGATTTTGCTCATTGTTTTCACCCACTAAAGGCATTAATAAGGGTTAGTCCTCGCACACAACTAGCCTAGTCCTCGACAGATTTGGATTAATCCAGCACCCATCCAAGATATTTAGGTTACAGTTTCTGAGTATTACGCATATTTCCACTGATCAGGGTTAGTCTCGCACCTATCCAAAAGATGAGGGTTAATCTTTGCATTTAATATTTATTTTAATCAATCAGGCCTTGGCATGGTGAGGCATTGGATTTTTCTGCAGTAGTACTATGACGTCATAAATGTTAATTGTTTTCTCTACCATCGGGGTTTGGCGCAGACCATCGGAGTTAGGAGTCCCATCAGACTTTGGAGTGAGAGTCCTACATATATCATATACATGTAAATATCTAAGTTAAGTTTTGTTTTGGGTATACGTCCAAAGCTCATGCATTGACACAAATAGTTACCATAAATGTTTTAAAGAGATTTACCTATACTTGAGTTCTACCTAAGCAGTTCAAATTGATATTAGCAGAGTCTACTGGCATCGGGTCTTTTATGATGTACATATTAAAGTTATCATCTTTAAAGAATCTATGTTAATTTGTAAAACTGTATTGAACTGTGTATTCGAGTGGCCTGTTTACTGTGGAACATTTCTTTAGTTGGAGAGTTATCAATATTCTAGACCTCTGATCTGACAGCTAAACCCTAATAAACACATTTCATTATTGTACTTACTTAAGGAATTAGGAATCTTAAATCTGAACATTTAAGTTTAACTTGATCAGCTGGTCTGAGAGTTGGTGAAAATCATGAAGAGAAGAGATAATCAATACAGTTATAATGCCAGTTATGTATCAATGGACATGAAAATGTATACATACATGTAACACCCTTGACAATATTTCGATGATCTCACAGGTATATGGTGTGCTATTAACCATAGATTTTGGTTTTTATTTAAATTTTCAATTTAGTTGGAAAAGACATTCAAAGAAAAAAGCAAAATTAAATTCTTATAACTCATTTGTGTACAGAAAATTTAATCATGATCCTTACATCATGGATTTTCAATATTATATTTTCATAAGTTGTTATATTTAAACTGTTTACATTTAGCAAGAACTTGAGTATACTTTGCATGTAAAGATGGATAAAGATTGAAGTATTAAACTGGATGGCTTGCAATTGCTCCCTTGAAAGTATTTCATATGACTGAATTAAATGGAGAAAATATTCTCTATCACTGAAATTATTAATCTCCAGGTTAGAATATTTGTAGAGATGTTTAAAAATGACAGGTATATTTATTTATCTTCATCTGGTAACCACAGGTATATATTTGTCAGTTTTTTTCTGCCTGTTCAAACTTTTATTTTAGGAGGAAGTAGTCTAGTTAAAAATGATCTAGCTGTGTCTTTGGACAATTTAAGCCATTAATAACCAGTTAATTGTTAAAAATAGTATGTGAATTCTTTTCATAGAGATGAAAACCATACTCCGTCTGCCAATATTCCTCTTGGTTCAAATTTATCATTAAATTATTTATAAAAATTAATGTCTGTTATACTTCCCAAAAAATTCTTCATTAGAATTGAATTTAAAAGAACAATCATTGAAATAAATTTCATTGGTTACAACCAGTACAATTTTCAGGCACATGTGACCATTTCTATATCCTTTCCTTTAAGCACTTTGATTTCCATATCCTTAAAATTACTGCGAGTGACATGTATGTCTATTCCATGTGTGTATATTTTAAAGTAATGTGCATGTATTATGGTGAGTAAATTAAGATATGATAATTCAATCATTAATTTTACAGTCGTGTGATCAAAAAGTAGCAGTATTAAATCCTGCCAATAACCAAATTATAGCACTCTCGACGCTTTATACCTGGTCTGGGTGCAAAGAGGTCACAGAGAATGGGGTCACCAAGGTCAAATGCACTGGAGGTCGTACATTCAGGTCGTCAAGGGAACGATGGTGGTTCATTGCCATAAGTCGCTGTGACCCAGGAACAACAGTAAGTACTGAAATACAGGTATATACAGTTAATATAAACAAACGTCCTATAAAACCCAAGTGGTACGTGGGACAAGAAGTCTCAGTCTCCAGTGGTCTGAGATGGACAAATAGTCATATCTTAAGAACTAATTGTACTCAGATTACTGCAAAGGATGTATGGTTTTCTCTATTAAAATTTAAGGATCTAGGGGGTGAAATGATATGACTCCTTTATGATAAAAAACATATCATTTAATTTTGTATCGGTGCAGATTAATTATTTCAGATATGATACGTATATTTTGATTGAAGAAAACAATTAAGCTGTTTCACTCATATAAGGATGTCAGTGCAATGACCTAATCCGTTAAACATATTTTACTTATTTTTCTCAGTGTACTGTTGATTGTCAAAACTTAATCAGCAGGAGCCCACTTAGTCCCTAAATTTTAACTCCTTAAATTATGGAAAGGAGAAATAAGAATGAATTAGTCTTACTCTTATCATTTCATAATCTCAGATCAAAATCTTTTAAGCTTGTTTCTCTTTTAGGGAACTACTGGTTTGAACCTAAAATACTCACTACATATGACCAATGCTAAAGATGATGATATTCTAAGACATGAATTCTCAGCTGATGAATTTTGTATGTACTCCACTCTTTGATTTATTGATTTTCAGAACTTTGAGATTTTTATTAAGTCTGTTCAATTGTTGATTACCACTCCATACCTTTTGATACAGGTCTCATAGAGAGTGTATTGTTTGTTTTGTAGATATCCTGCCTATTGATATCTCCTTTACCATTATGTATGTCATAGTTTTGGGTGTGTCCATATTGTTTGCACGTAAGTATAGAAATATTATACTCAGCTAGTCTGGTCAATATTTAAAGCACCTGACAAGTTTAAAAAGAGGATGTTCAAGTTATAAATAAACTCTAATAGAAAACCTGTTAACATCGGTTATTGATTTTTTAGGACTTCAAAAATACAATATTGGAACAAATCTTTTAACATATCATTTCAATGAAACTTATTTAAGGTTCATTGATAACCTTATGTGTAAAACTTAAAAAAAAAAAAATTGAAAAAAAAAAATTGAGAAAAAATACTTCAATAAAGAAACTATTTCAATAATGATGCCTTGATTATTTTTTTGTTACAGCTATATTGTGCTTTTTAGAACCACTTTCAAGTCCTAGTTGCATGATTTTTTCAAAAAATATGGCAGAAAAAACCCAGAGACAGATTTGCACTCTATAAAAAGTTTTCTGAGGAATATTGGTGAATGATTAGGTATTGATTATTTATGTAACTGTTTGACAGACTTGCTGAGACAGAGACAGTTGTTCCACACGACCTACAAGATGTACATGGTGTCTCTTGGCCTCTGGACCTTCAGTCTCATGTTATACAGCATAGCGTACGGAAAGTTATTTTCGAGTAATTATTAATGCAAGAAATACTGGATTATTAAATCCAAAGAATTTAGGGTATCATTTCAGTGAAACTTATTTAAGGTTCATTGATAACCTTATGTGTAAAAGTTAAAAAAAAAAATTGAGAAAAAATACTTCAATAAAGAAACTATTTCAATAATGATGCCTTGATTATTTTTTTGTTACAGCTATATTGTGCTTTTTAGAACCATACGTCCAACACAGGCTAAAAAACCCAGAGAGAGACAGGAATGGAATACGTAGGTAATAATTCTAATGTTATACAGCATAGCGTACGGAAAGTACGCCAACACTGGATACAAAGAGAGGGGAACAGAATATGCAGGTAATAAGTCTCCTGTTATACAGCATAACGTACGGAAAATACGCCAACACAGGCTACAAAGAGACAGGAATGGAATACGTAGGTAACAATTCTAATGTTATACAGCATAACATACGGAAAATATGCCAACACATTACAGAGAGACAGGAACAGAATATGCAGGTAATAAGTCTCATGTTATACAGCATAATGTACGGAAAATACGCCAACACAGGCTACGAAGAGACAGGAACAGAATATGCAGGTAATAAGTCTCATGTTATACAGCATAGCCTACGGAAAATATGCCAACACATTACAAAGAGACAGGAATGGAATACGTAGGTAATAAGTCTCATGTTATACAGTCATAGTGTATGGAAAGTACGCAAACACTGGCTACAAAGAGACGAGAGCAGGTAATAATCTCATGGTAAACAGTATACCTTATGGAAAAATAAGCCAATGCCAGCATATGGTAACAGAAATCACAGGAAGGCTAGCAATCATGCCTTGTCTCTACTATGAAAAGGGAAATTGATGAATGACAAATCTAAAGTAAAACTTTTTCTTAAATGAATTTCGTGTTTATCAAAAAATATTCATTATATATATGCTGATGAATTTCCTTTTATCAAAGAACTTAGCTCATCATCAGTTGATTTAGGATATTGTACTTATCATTTCACCTCACTGTGAAGATTGTGTTTTAAAGGGAAACAACTCTTACTTGTTTATTTTCTTTTCAGCGCGAGGATTTGGGACCCTGAGTTACCTGACCTTTATTCTACTGTTGATTCTGATGGCGAAGGGCTACACAATCACTAGAGGAAAGCTGACATCAGCCAGTACAATAAAAATCTCCGTCTTCTTTACCCTTTACTTTGTCACCTTTGTTATCCTGTTTATCTACGAGGCTTTGGTAAGAGAAAAATCAATTATCTTTTAGGAAAAATTGCACCAATGTATGAGGTTAACAAACTTTCTGATTTTATTCTCCAATACCTTTCAGGTGTTTGACCCAGGTGAGGTTCTGTACCTGTATGAGAGCCCCCCGGGGTACGGACTGATCACCATGCGACTCCTGGGCTGGGCCTGGTTCTGTTACTCTGTATTCTTCACCCTCAAACATTACAAGTCAAAAGCCATGTTCTATTACCCATTCTTCATCTTCTATACTGTTTGGTAAGCAGTTACTTTTGCATTTTTGTTATAAATTCACTGCTACTTATTAATGCTTTTTAATTTATTTGAAGGTATTTAGTCTAAGAGAGATACCATTAGGCCTAGATAAATAAATTCTTTTGTTTCTCAGTGTCCCTGACTGGCCTTGTTGTACATGAGCAGACCCTTCAGTTTATTTCTCACAAATACTTTCTTGAAGCAAACAATTAGAAATTTTATATACCAATCTTTTCTGTGCTTTACAGAACATGCACACATTCCAGGGTTCTCCACATTTGAAAATTTAACCATGGAGGAAGCTGCGAATTTTTGTTAGACTTCCTATTAACTTCATTAATCAATGATTCATTGGTTTTACATTTTTTAAACTTAACCACTGCAACACAAAACTTTGAAATAAGCAACACTTTTTAAAGCTAAAAAACATAATTAAATTGAAATAAAAAGGATTATGTATTTTACTTTACAAATGTATCAAAATTTGCCCAAAACTAAGGTAAACTTTTGATACAGTTACCATGGCAATATTATTCAGAAACTAATAGCCTGTTGTATGAAACGTTTTGTTTTTAAAATATGATTAAAACTGATGAATGGGAAGTATTTTTTTAAGTGAACCCACAAACGAACTTTTGGACCAGTGTCCTTTATTCTAAACTTTCTATTTTTCTAGATATTGCATTTTTCACCAGGTTTACTCCTTTGTTTACCTCTCCACGTGTCCCAGTGTTAAAAATAGCGCCACGCGACATTTCATAACAACGGGAAGTAACTCTAAAACTAAGATGGCGATTGACACGAAGGCCCTATGTAAATTTTATCAGAAAAACAATAAATTTAAAACTTAAAAAAAAAAAACGGAACATGGGGAATTGATTAAATTAAATACAAAGGAATATGAAATTTTGAAAGAGTATCCGGTAGTATTTTTTCTTCCACAGTAAGAAAGTTGAATGGCATGCATGACGATTATCATGTTCATAATTGTCATCTTTTATAAATCCGGTATCTAATAATAGTGAACATGTTGATCAAAGTTCCCCAAAATTATTTACATGTGTACAGGATAATTAAATCTCAAAATATTGATCATCAGCTGATTGACTCTCCATTGTTATGCTTCACAGCATAGCCGCCGATTAAACGACAGTGTTTGTTTTAGCACGGCCTGGCTTTCTCTAGAGGTGCATAGCAGTTGGAGTATAAACACAATTAACTACTCAAGTCATTAAAAGAGTAAGTGTCAGTACTGAAATGCAACAGAATTTAATCATGGCGGCTGCCGATTTTAACCATGGCGCAGCTCGTTTAACCATGGCGCACATAAATTTAACCATGGCGGGCCGCCATGGTAAAACCCCTTGTGGAGAACCCTGCATTCTATATATACACGCAAGCAATTTACATGGGAAAATGACACAATAGGTCATGCGTCCCTTTTGGGAGAAAAAAGTGAACATTGTTTCTCATATTGTTTCTTATTGTGAAATAATAAAATGTTGAAATAAAATGATCTTCCTACCTACCGGTACCTACCCCTTAGATTTTCAGTAGGTTGAAAAAAGGAAACTTTATTTTATTTATCTAGGCCTTATTTTGACTGGTTAAAAATGCATGTATTGGATAATTTTTGAAAATAGATTATTTGAATATTTTAGTGGAGGTATATACCTGCTAAAATGAGACTTGGGATTTTTTTTAAGGTTTTGGGCAAGTCCCATTGTAGCTGTAATAGCTCTAACAGTCATGGATCTCTGGGTCAGAGAAAAAACTGTTGTAGGGGTAGAAAATCTTGTCGCATTTTGTGGACACATTTTCTTTTTGGTAAGAGTATAGCAAGTTTAGCAAGCCTCTCTATATAGAGCTTAGTCTAGAAAGCATCTCCTAATATATAGGGCTTAATCAAGTCTAGCATGCCTCTCTGTATAAATCTCAGCTAACTCTCTGGTAAATGTAGATGTTTAACCTCGTAAACAAGGAACTTTTGCTCATAGAAATGGCCTAACTTTAGCTGTCATTGGTAGATGCTTGTAAATATGTAGTCAAAATTCTCTTTTATATTTATGTTTAAGTTTTTTTTTATTTCACAAAGCAATTTGCCATTATAACATTAGCTTTAATACAAATGAAAAGTGATTTTTTTTTATCTTAATTGGCTTTAAATAAGATTGAAACATAGAAGTGTACATACAGAATATTTGTGACAGTAGTTGATTAAGTTCATTAACAACATGTCATATTTCTCCAGGAAATATGTTCAAAGTCAACAGGGTGTTAGAAATTCCTGTTGCTTACTTACTTAGGGAAAAATAATGTTTTTAGTTATCTTTAGGCTTTAGCTCTTGTTCAAAGATAGTGTAAAACATGTTTTGTTCTATTTCAAATTTTGTCATTTACATGTATTCTGGATTTCTGTTTATTATTCCATTTAATGTCAAAAGGTAGACTATTCTTCCTGCATAAAACTTTCATGAATTGCAATTTACTGAGCAATGTTTA
Source organism: Saccostrea cuccullata (assembly GCF_032062105.1). Lineage (NCBI taxonomy): Eukaryota > Metazoa > Mollusca > Bivalvia > Ostreida > Ostreidae > Saccostrea > Saccostrea cuccullata. The sequence continues at coordinate 298,415 of NW_026931334.1, read as the reverse complement.
GAATTCCCTTACCTCCATAAATTTGAGAAAGTTATGCAAAAAAAAAACAATGAAGAATGTAAAATGGTGTTCTTTTACAACAATTTTCTTTGTTTATAGTAACATACTCCACATCTTTGCTACGTACATGCTTCAAGTTTTTAAAATTTTGCAGTGTGCAAAACCATATCTTTAGCTCACAAGTTTTTGTTATTACCAGTATATTTTTTATTTATCTTACATATTTGTACCTTTTTTAGTTATTGAGAACATATTAATATATTTCTGCTTATTGATTCATATATTTTCTTGTTTAGTTATTAATTGGTTAATAAAAAATTAGCTAATAGCTAAACATTAGTTAGTTATAACTTAGATTTTAGCTAGCCAACCGGCAACATTAATGCTTTTTGAGGACATGTTGAGTTGATTGTTAACATATTTCTGCTTATTCATTCATTTTTTTTTTCTTTTTTAGATATTAGTTTGTAAATGAATTAGCTAATAGCTAACATTTTAGTTATTATAACTTAGATTTTAGCTAGCAAACAGGCAACATTACTGCTTTATAACTGTCTAATCCCTGCTTGCCTCCCCTGATTAAGGTTCTGGCTTGGCCCCATCACATCACTGTGTGCTGCTTTTGCCATAGATAAGTGGATCCGAGCTAAGACCATTCATAGTGTAAATCTCTTTGTTGAACTTCTTAGCCACTTGTTCTTCTTAGTAAGTATAAACTTATCTATGTTTAGTTATTTTACATATAGAACTAACTGCTTCGACTATTGGTTAGTTTAAAATAACACTTTTTAGAAACATATTCTTCAAATCTTTCTGCATCAAAAGTTATTTTATGAGCATCATAATATTTTTCTTTAATATGACTTTCATTTTTAATGTAAAACTTTTTTATCATAAATACATCTGAATATAAATTTTGTAGTGAAAATCAAATTCTGATGCCCCACTGAGCTTACATAGATAGTAATATTTGATATGTGCATAATTCACATGTGAAGTCTTTTCTTATATGGTGGATTTTGTGCTGTATCCAATTCAATTTTTAGCAATTCCCTTCATGGGCTTATACACTACATACTGGACAGTAGAGTACTATAAATATCAAATATATTGTAACTGTATTTTTTAAAATTGCATTTGTCATGATATACATAATTCAATTGATAATTTTTTATAAGTAAAGAAAAACTTAATCCTCATAACCAGAGATTTCTTCATGAAAATATATATATACCGGTACTTTATCTCAGTTGAACACTTTATGATTGTTTCCATTAGATACTGACAAGGCCACAAGCTGCCAACAAGAACTTCCCTTACCATGTCAGAACAACTCAGGTGAGCTAAGTGTGAAAACAAGAATTTGGAGTAAGAACAATAGATCAGCGCAATTTTTGTCAAACTGAAGTAAAACTGGTTAGATTGCTATACAATTTCTATATTATTCACTAGTAAAAAGATGATATCAGGAACAATTGAAAGCTTGTCCATACAATAATTCTTGGATGACGTAGCATTCTATGCTTTAGAAGAGATGTCAGTCTCTCTCATGCATATGATACGTACCTTGAGTTTATAATGCATTGATTATGTCCCATCTGTGTATAGATTGGGTCGTTAGTGGGGACAGGGGACAGTGAGCTGGACAGCTTCAGCTCTCACCCCTACGCACCCCGCTAAAATAACCCGTTCTGTGTTAATGTTATGATACCTTGAATTATAGCATAATAATGATGTTCTATCTATGTATAGATTGGCTCGCTAATGGGTACAGGGGACAGTGAGCTGGACAGCTTCAGCTCTCACCCCTACGCCGAGGACCCCAACAGTAGGAGGACTTCCGTCGACTCTAAGGCCCCCGATTTCTCCAGCCTCTTTATAACCTCCAACTCCCGCAGTACAGACAGATTGGTGCCTAACGAGAGCTACAGCGAATTCCCAGACACCGCCATCAGAGTGGAGAGCGGTGCTCCTCCCTCGTATAATAGTGTCATGGTACGTATATTGTACAAAGAATTCAGACTTCTTGCGAGTCCAAATAATTTATAGATTATATAAGGAAAATTTTATTCACAAAAGTACTTTCTTCATATAAAAAAGATTTTTGCAATTTTCTGATCTATTTTTCAGAATTCCAGGCGACACAGTGATAATATTGTACGTCGGCCCAGCGGAGCGGTGCTGCCACCTATCAGACGTAATACAATGACCTCCACATCCCTGGGGTCAGACATGTCCTCTGAACCTTCCTCACCACACGGGACAGCGGCCCTTTTCACCATCGGAGAAAAATAAACATATTGTTTTCATGCTACTAACACTTATAAATGTATTAATGAAAAGCTGTGTAATTCAAAGAGGACACTGCTCTTTAGAATGTTGAGTTACCTGAAAAGTATTGCTGATTTATTTCCAGATAGAGAATGGATGGCTGTACATTGTTAGGCTATCACTAACAGTTCACTGTACAGAGAGTTAATCACATGATGTATTAATCTACAATAACACAATTATATGTGCTGCTAGTAACTGCAGCATTTTTTAAGTGAGAAAGCAATTTAAGCTAGTGTATGTTGAAAAGTGGGAATACAAATACTTTTTCATTATCCATTTTTTAATGTCTGCATGTTTATTGATTTTTTTCCTTTGGTAATTTCTGTTTGGAAAAGAATTAAGAAACATTGAATGCCGTAATTCCTAGAAAATTATTTGTGCAAGTCTTGTATTCATGATCACAATCTTGATCTTGTGACTTAATTGTTAAAGTGATTGCTCAGATTTATACACATGGCTGCTTTTCATATCCTTGGTTTGAAATTTATAAATACAAATTATTCTTAAGGAGCTTTATATACATGTAAATGAATGCTGTAACATATAATACAGTTACATTAATTTTATAGATTATTTTTTATGTATTTATTGTTCAGAGATGAATAAGTTGTTTATTTATATATACATGAATATAAAAGAATTATTTATTTTGAAAATACAGGGTATGTCTTTTACATGCTATTTATTATGAAGTTTTCATTTTTCATTGTTTATCTTTGCTAATGTAGTTTTTTTAATGGACTTTTTTTAAAACCTTACATTTACAGATCTGTGATTTTATTTTATGTGCTTTGCATTCCGTCCTACATTTGGTAATAAGAAGTATTATTGTTGCTTTTTATACACTGTTTTTCTTTGTATTCCTACTTGTACATGTTCTCTTTCTGCTGTTGCTTTTGATTTTCCAAATATATCTGTTATATCGATAGCATATTAAATTATTTTGCATGAATGCTGTTTTTGTATCAACTTAGTTATCAATTTTTAAGAAAAATTTGAAACTAAATTGAGCAAAGCATTGTTTTACATATTATTGTGAGGTGTACTTGTTATTTAATACTTGAATGTTAAGTTCCAGTGTTTGATTTCATGTCTTGTATTTACTATATCCACATTTCAAATGTCTCTAGTCCCCTCAGTCTGAAAAGAAGCTTGTTCCTGTTACATTTCTTGTCAGATTTTAAATATATCTATTTTGATTTTCATTCCAATAAACTGTTTTATTCATTCTTATGCTTTTTTGTTCAATTTTCAGTCATTGAGTTGATTTAATAGTTGATTGATTAAATTAATGACCCCCACAGCGTTAAAAAAAACAGATTTTGTACACATATGGGCTAAAAATTGAGCTTTAATTCAGATTAGTGCGTTATTAAAATGATTGACAATGTACAAATCAAACATTTCAGTTTTTACTGGATTCACCATTTAGCAGATAGGTTGTCATTTCCACTGCACTTTCCTTTTCGTATTTCCTAAATCTTTAAACCATGGCAAGATGTAGACACCGTAGAGATTTTCTGTTTTTAAAAAGCTCCATTTCAAAACATATATTTTCGTGATTGGAATTCTATAGATGCATGATTATGCAGAGTGCAGAATGTGTATCGAATTTAACGGGGTTTTTAAACGGGGCACCAAAGGGTAATTTTTAGTGAGATACATCTAGAATGACCTAGTGATATTTAAAAAAAAATATCTGTCCTTTATTTATTTCGGGTAATGAAAGTTTAATAATATTCACCTGACAATAATTCTGACCCCCCTTTTAGGTAATAAATTTAGCTAATATCTTTCCAAATTTTATAATTGATATAACCAAACGTATCTGCATAATGTAATGATTTTAATTTTCTGAACTGTTATACATAACAACAACAATTTAAGTGCATAGTTGTGAGAATATTTACTTGAAAGGAAGGGAAGGGTATGTTATTTGCCTGTTTACGTGCCGAACCTATTGAGATTAAAAGATTTATTGATTTTATTTAAGAGAATTTGCTAATTTGTATATTGGATCATTCCACCCAGTCAATCGATTTTCACCTGTGGGAACCCCATTCAGTCCCAAAAGCACAAATCAATAATGCCATTCTACCTTTAACATGTTTAATAATGTTTAATGCCTAAACACGTTTGTATTGGAAATAATCCTCGGTAAAATACTAGATTCTGTGTGAGCCTAAGGAATAAAGTATGATTTTATAGGTTTATAGTACACCAAACATTGGAGGAATTTAGCTGATGGGATTGTAATTTATCTGGGTGATGTGGTAGTGTTATCGTTTTTGTACATAGATACTAAATATGGCCGACACAGCTTTTAAATTGACCATTGTGGTGTTGTTTTATGCTGCTGTTTCTTGGAATGGCGTTTTAAGTCTGCGAGTAGATGGCAGTATAGTGACTTCAGAGGTAAGATTTTCAGTAATATAAGATTGTCATTATGTTACATTTACCAGTTCACCTCTCAAAGATAACTCTTCAATCAAGCCTTTATCCAAAATACTGTTTCACTAGAACAATGCTAGATAACACCAACACGATGCTAGTGTATGAAAATGCATAAATTATATTGTTACATTAAGATCTCTATAGCTAGTTGATAGACAATTAAGATGATTTAAAACAAAGGCCGTGAACCACCTCCCCCCCCCCTTCCCCCGACCATGCGATTTTTATGTTGGATATGGCTGGTCATAAAAACGGACAGTCTATCTTTATCCTCAAGTAGGATCTAGAAAACATATTGACCGACCTAAACTGTTCAAATACACTGAATGGCGACAGGCTCTTTTGTTTTATTCTCTTAAGTATAGTCTCATAAAATATTAAAGATTTCTGAGACTATAAAGAATTGACAAGTTGCCATAAACAAGTAACAAGTAGAGAACATAAATTATTTATATATTGGAATTTCACAAATATCGAAATAAATCTTAAAATTTTAACTTAATACCTTAACAAACAAAATAAGAAGAACAGTGACCATTTTTATAATGCTTTGATTTATCTTCAAGGACGTTCCTTAATAATCCGCTTTGAACTTGAGACATAAACACACTGCTTTCAAATAAATAAACCATTCAAAAAATTAAAGATACCAACAGTAAAACCACTTTCCTTGATGAAAAAGAAAGGACAAGGGATTAACTCATTAACGAGAGAGAGAGAGAGAGAGAGTTGAAAAAAGAGGAGTTGTCACCAAATTAGGTACAGGAGAGAGGAATTTGACCTGATTCAGGATGTGTCTAGAGTACGTTTGGCAATACATCTTAAAATTGACATGTAAAATAACCATAAGGTTTGAATGATGTCCTGTATTGTCGGAAAAAATAGATAATGTCCTAGAGTTTATTGGATGGAAGGCTTGATCATTTCCGGTATTGTAGTACCGAGGGTTTGATAACGTTCTGAAGACTAACGGACAAGTTTAGATCATGTGCTATAGTGTAGGACAAAGTTTTGGACACTTCACAACTGAATTGTAATATTCGGCTATCACCTGCATCTAGTTTTTACGACTCCCAACTTATTTTTTATTTTAAAGAAAATCACGAGCAGGTTCTGAAAACAAGCAATTTTTCTAAACAGAGACAGACTACTGACAGATAAGTTTATCTTACATGGAGTTCAACAACTTCCTTCAAAGTCAACATTTCGTAAATTCTATGGTTCTTATACAGCCTATCACTGGGTCAGAGTTTTGCTGGCGTTTTTCATACCATTGTAAGCCTTTTGTTTTTATATTAATTTTCCGTCTATCTGTTCAATATAAAGGGTTCGCGGTGGGTGTACATTGTCGACAGGGGATGCTTTATCTTCTAGGCACCTAATCCCACATCGACATTTCTGGGGGTCCGTTTTTTGCCTTGTTTAAAGATTTCTATTATTTGTAGATTTTTTGAGATCGATCACTGCGTTATCTTCACTTTCTCATTCCCCAAATGTTGAGGACAGAGAACTTCGATTACGTTTTATTAAAGTGAATTAGACAAAAAGGTTAAGAACTTATATAGGAAAAGGTTCTGATCGCGCTCTGTGGTGTAGGAAAGAACGATTTGTTCAAAACAGTCACAGTATGAAAAAAGGTCGAGTTTTTGTGTCCCGTAGAGAACACAGAGTCTTGACCCTTCTTTAGCGTAAAACAGAAGCTTTCCACCATCAGGTTTGGAGAAATCGGACCTCTCCCTGCAGTTTAGGAAGATGGGTTTAGTACATAATTTAATATTGGGGTAGCAGCTGCAGTTAAGTCAAGCAGAGTATAAGATATCACTGTGTTTTGTGAATATAGCATTCACCCCTGCAGTATAGGACAGAGGATTGGTTACATATAGCTAGGACACAATTAACTCTTGATCAGCTATCTAGGTCACTTCATATAGTACCAGGGAAAATATACAAATGAGAAACATTTATATAGTTTTTCGTATTTCACTGGTAAACATTTAAATGTCTCCGTTGAAACTTTTATTGAAAAATCCCAAGCTTCAATCCTGCTTTATTAGCATTATAGAAAGGATAAAAAGATGGTTACATATTTGAATACACAAAGAGGTTCATATATCTAAACGTATAAAAGGGGATAACCATTGTTAAAGACCAATCTGTTCTTCAGAACAACGTAGTTATGCAACTGATTTGAATGTGGTCTTTAATCTCCACAAAGGATGTTTGATCCTGATTAAATGCTGTCTTATTGAGGTTGAAATGACCAATTGCTTAATAATTTGTTTTGGTTGGAAAAAACTGAGATTAGAAAGTCCGGGCTTATTTTCCGATCCATCTTTTAGATATTAGAAATTTATCAATAAAATGTTCCGAAAATCTCTACAAAAATTTCCTGCACATCTTTCATAAAGTCTGGTATTTCAAAATGTGTGCATGCATATTTATAAAGTCACGTATTTTTGGGGGGTGAAAATAAGATTAACAATCGATGAGAGAGAGAGAGAGAGAGAGAGAGAGAGAGAGAGAGAGAGAGAGAGAGACTTGTTTAACGTTCCTCTCAAAAATTTTCAGTCATATGGAGAGAGAGAGGTTCATTTAAAAGCCCAAATCACGATTTGCAATCAACCACAATATAGAAGTGATTGGGAAAATAGGAAATTTATTTTATCGATCTTGGAGTATTTTTAAACGTCTACAGACAATAAAAAGCTTGTAGTATTGTGAAATAAGGGTCACTAATTCAGAACAAGGGAGATGATATATAATCTGTATTCATCTGATGGAGAGCAAATATTAATATTTATGCATCGTTCAACTAAATTCTTTTGACAAACAAAGCGTGTATACTCATGACTTGACAGCTTGAATCATCACAAACTAAATTTACATTTCTTTGGACAATCTTTCCCAGATTTTATGATTAATTTTTGTCTTAAAAATGCATGCAAATTTGTTTAACTTTCAGCTACAAAGACATTTGATGTACTTGCCGTCTCTGTATGTCAAGGGCTAGCTCTTACAAGTGCAGATTCGAGAAACCACACGTAAATTATCTACATGTCGTAGGTTCAGTCGTTTGTTGGTGGGGGGGGGGGGTGCAATATTTTTTTATGATGACTAAACGCACTGTACAATTTGAGAAACGGATCTTGCCTGTTCATGACAGAGAAGCCGAATATTTTCTCATAGATCTAAAATATTGCTTAAATAAATCTATTAGAAAGGACGGTATGAAGGAAAAATTACGAAATTTGATATGAAATTGAATGAGAGAAAAAAAAAGAATGTACATGTACAGAGAAAACAGGAATACAATACATTCATAAACACTCAGTGAATTGGGACAATCATGCTAACTGTATAACAGAGGGGTAAATAATTAAGCATTAGTTAAGTGCTTCGAAAATTCAGTTTTTTAGACAGAGAAGCGTAGTCATGTTTTTGTTTACTAATAAGTTTACTTTTATTAGCACTCAATCATGCTTGCAGTTTGTTTGCAATTGATTACTGCTATTATTATTGAAAAAAAAAAACAAAACAAAAAAAAACGTTGATTCCATTTGTCTTTACTAAGCAATCGGCCGTTTTACTCTAATGAGTTTTTTCAAGCATTAGATATATACACCCCATTGATATTTTACATCAGCAATTATAAATTAGTACGATTCTCAGTTAACCAAACCTTGGACTTTCAGAAGGGCGTGACTTTCTCAACACTACGTTATTAACGTCCCTCAAATGACGAATGGATTCTCATTGTTTAAGAAATTAATTATATCAGCAACTTTAAATTGTTGTTGACAACGATGAGACCACACGTGCTCGTGGACAGGATTATCCCTACCCCCCCCCAACCTTTTTTTAATATTAAAAAAAATCTGATTTTTTTTCTATATTTCTAATCTCTGACAACTTAATCTATATGTTTCTATTTGAAAATCACAGAAATATATCAATCATATGCAATTTCTATTCACAGTCGTTTCACGTATATATACTGTAACAGAGATTAGAAATAAAGAAAAAAAAATCAGATTTTTTTTTTAATATTGAAAAAAGGTTAGGGGGGGGTAGGGATAATCCTGTCCACGAGCACCTGTGGATGAGACGTGTTAAGCACCACCTCTCTGCCGCACGAAACGCTATCATCGGATCATTGGTACACTGGTTGACATTCGCCGGAATGTATATTTTAACAGTGAATGAAAAGCTGTGTAATATTTCGTCGCCTTATTATGTAACGCCGAGAATACAACGCCTTACTAAAAGTCCAAGGCTAACAGAGAATTGTACTAATGATACATGTAGCATAGAATCGATACTCCACTGTTTAGCCTTCTCTTGTTTTTCAGGACTGGGTCTTCTTGAGCAGATTCTGTTACATGAGCAAAAATGGTCAATTGGATTATTACATCCAGTTTCCAATGGTAAATTACATGACTGCTTTAACATTTTTTTTTTTTATAATCAGAAAATAATCCCACCATTCTTTTTGTTTACAAAGGAAGCTATGTATGTAGCCTTTATTTTTTCCCTTGAATTTTTCAGTCGTATGAAAGACAGCACCTTTTGTTTTACTATGATCGACCAACTATATGGGAGAGCGTCTACCCAAGCTCCAGTAAGGTAAGATAAACTATAAATATATCCCCGTTGTCACGACGAAAAGTGTAATAGGGGACCTAGTGTAATAAACTGGGATCATTACATTTTGTACTTTTGAATTTTAACACTATTACATTTTGCATAATTTGAAATAGCGTAGAATCACAGGCACCTGACGTTACTTATTTTTCTTTTAATAAAAAAATATACACATACCTAATAATAAACACCTGACGTTACTTATTTTTCTTTTAATAAAAAAATATACACGTACCTAATAATAGCCAATTCTAACCAAACTTGGTACAACACTTTTTTGGGTGAAGGGGGGGGGGGGTTAAATTGTTAGAAAACTCGACATTTAGATATATCGACGACGTATTGTCAATTAACAATGGCAGTTTCCATTCTTATGTCGATACGATACATCCAGGTAAGCTTGAGTTAAAAGATACCACTGAGTCTTGCACATCTGTTTCATATTTTGATATTTTACTTAATAAAGGCGTTCATGGTAATCTAACAACCTAGCATGTGTGTGATAAAAGTGAAGACTTTTACTTTACAATTGACAACTTACCTTACTAATATGCAGCAATATACCTTCATCACCTGCATACGGAGTTTATATATCTCAGTTGATTCGATGCGCAAGAGCAGGCTCTATGTACATGTACATGAATGTACAATATCTCAAACGAGGTAAATTATTGACAAATAAGTTGATGAAACAAGAATATCAGCAGCTTCTTTTAAGTCATCATTTCGTAAGTTCTTTGGTCGATACAATGCATGACTTTATCAGCCATACAATTTATTATTGAGTCAAATGCTGACTGACGTTTTTCATAATAATTGTTTAGTCCATTATTTATACACTGAATTGACGACGGATTGTTCCGTTATTTCCTGATCATGACAATTAAGGAGCACACGGCGGATGTGACCGGTCGGCAGGAAAGCTCACTCCTCCATGACACCTGATCCCACCTCTGATGTTTACTCTGTTCCTATTTTGTATTGTTTAATGGACTTTTGATCTTGAATACTGTTCGTTATTTCCATATGTCTTATTAAAACGAAGGGCCAAGTTCCCTTACGAGGGGAGATAACCAAGAAAAGACAAAAATGGAGAAGGGTCATTAAAAAGAAAAACTGAAACTTTTATGGAAACATCCTTGTTAGTGTAGATTTTAAATTATAAAAATCATGACCGAGGGGGTAGGGTGCGGCAACAAAAGGGATCCGGAATCCATGTTTTACTTTGAAATATGGTGAGCGATGTGGCCCTTGGGCCTCTTGTAAATTTAAAATAATTTACTTTTCGTGTAAAAAGACATTTTGCATTGATACCAAGGCGAAGTTTATCAATACAAAATGTCATAGGATAATTCTTGTTATTTGACTCATATTTCAGTCTTTTGTGAGTTTCAAGTGATTTCACTTTATTTTTTTTATTTGTTCAGACCTGCGAGCAGAAGAAGGCTGTTTTGGACATCTCACGGGGGCAGATTCTTCCCCTCAACCCCCTGAATTCGTACTCTGGCTGTAAGTACATAACGATCAGTGGGGTTCAGTACGTGGAGTGTCAGGACAAGCAGAAGTTTAGTTCGTCACGTGACATGTGGTGGTACCTTGTGCTCAGTCGTTGCCCTAGCGACAGAGTGAAAAATGTGAGTAAAATTAAAATTATGATGGCATATGATTTTTAAAGTCCCTTTCTGTGCACAGTTCATGTCAAGAATTAAATGTGACTCCTCTTAATTGATTGGAGTTTTCATATTCAAAGGATGTATTCGCTTTAACAAAAGAATTGACCTATAGGAGAGAACAATTTCCCGGAAAAAGTGACATTTAAAAATCAATTTTTATTTGTTGTTTTCTACCGTATATATGTGTAAATTTTTTAAATTTGTATTTTATACCTAAAATTTATTATTTACAACTTTACAATAATCCTCCAAAGTTGATCGAAACACCATTTTGTCCTTTAAAGCGTTGATTTTTGCATGAATTTTGGCCTTAAAGTCCATCAGGGCAGGCCTGCCCCTAAATAAAATAATGATATTTTGATATGTTAGGATGTAAGGAATAATTTAAGATAAGATTTTTTTAGGGGCACCCCTGCCCTGCGGTCGAAATTCACAAAAAACCTACAAAAAACTAGAGGTACTGTGAGCGATGAGCTCACTAAATGATACCCCCCGCCTCCCATATGGTTATAACTGGTGAAAAAGTCCATGTTTTCCTGTGGCCGGGAAACTCAAAATATGTGTCGGATCAAAAAGTAAAATAGGAGGTGCACAATGGCAATATGTAATAAAGATTCTGTGAAAGTTTCATCAAATTTCATTCAGTGGTATTAGAGGAGTTGCGGATAAGAGATGGGTACCCCAAAGCGTAACAGACGGACGGACGGACAGACGGACGGACGGACGTACAGACGGACGGACGGACGGAATTAACGATTACTATATACCCTCCCACTTTTCAAGCGGGGGGTATAATAAGGAAACCAGATTTCTAAATTTATGCCATTCATGTTTATAGTCAGCCTAGCTCAGTTGATATATGCGCTGACTTTTTACACCTTGGATACTCTCTTTTTAAAGTCGGGGGTTCGAATCCACCTGGTACAACACTTTTACAGTTTTAAATTTCGCCTTTTCAAAGACTATTTTAATTTTTTTTATAGACTTGTGTATTTTTCCTTCAATTGTTTATCCCTTATGCATTCCCATTCTTGATATAAGAAACACTAAAGAGATATCAAATCGTAACAATCCAATGTACAGTTGTCAGTCAGGTGGAACGAACCTCAGTATAAGCACACTTTCTCCGAGGACAAGAATAACTCACTATGTGTTACTCAATACAGGTATTCCTGGCAGCATTGAGCTGCGATGAATTTCAATTGTATATATCCCTTAGAATTTAATCACATTGATTTTGGCTTCATATTTCAGTAAATGCACTCACTTGGATTTCATGTAGGCCTTTATAATTTGCACACATTAAAGACAAGTTTTTATTATATCCACGGATAAATAGCCTAGACATTAAGAATTGAATTTCAGAGGCAGTAGACATTACCTTTATGCACAATGAGACGTAAAGACAAATATTAATTATTACATTTGGAGATAACAAACTCAGAAAATCAATAAAAAGGGTTCCTCCTATCTCTACTCACTGAAATAAAGATTTAGGAAAAACAAATTGTTATATGTATTCAGCCTAATGCCATTAATCAGAACGGAAATCGACAAGCTTTTTGTAGAGAATAAAACCAAGCCCGGTCCTATAGGTCAGATCCCTATTTATAATGAAGTGATCCTTATATTGGTGTTATTTCCAAAGTAATTCGAGCTTCTTTAGAATTAATGGAAATGAAACAGCACGACATTTATACATGTATATTGTTGTTGTAGGATATTACTGGGTTGAATATTACCTTCCGCTTCCATATGACCAATGGCGACGATCTATGGCACCGAGAGTTCTCTGCAGACGAGCTTTGTAAGATTTATTGTAAACCATTGCAAGATTTATTGAAAAACTTTTAAAAGATCTGTTGTTAATAGTGTTGGCAACGAGTACCCGGTTAACCGGTTAACCGTCGAACGATGCGAGTATCGGTTAGTAAAACTGCTATTCGGTTACTCGGATAAAATGCATCTTATATGGTAAATAACTAAAAACTAAAATGTTAATTTGTTTATAAGCGTACAAAGAAACATTTCCCTAATTTTCTTTACCGTTAGACTTAATGATCTATGGCTTCACTAATTTAAATACGATTGATTGGTTTTCACACTTAATTGATAGCTTAATTGGATTGCCAGCAGGTTATACAAGTTTTGAAGACCCAAGTTATAATTACCTCATTAAATAATTTAAAAAGATGCCGCCAAAGACATGTATAGCTCGGAAGTATTTTAAAAGAACAGCTGATTCTATACCTGTAAAATGTAATTAATGTGAATTGGAGTTATCGTGACTTCAAATTTCTAAATAATTATTCTCCTTGATCGTGACATATATCGGGGGTTGAAAAGTTAAACTGATGAACGCCATTGTAAAATAGCGTGAAACATTGAATATTTATTTTTCTTTTGATTTAATTTTTTTATTACAGTTATATTTAAAATTCAAGATATTGCGTGCGTGTTCTTTTTAAGTTTATAAATAAAGTTAATTCACAACACCTTTGTGTTTTATTAGAACCGATAGTAAAAGATGAGATAAATGATACATATGAATAAATCATCCGAGTAACCGGGTACTCGATCGGAAGATTGAGCGAGTAACCGGTTACTAAAAATCGTCCGATTTGCCAACACTAGTTGTTAACCTTTGGAATCCAATATCCTTTTGCAAATTGAGCTCATATAGGCTGACAAATCCCCAACAGAAATAATGAAGAATCAATCTACAAATGACTTCGTCTATCAGCATATTTTTTGTTATAGCTAATACCATCCTAGCTTGTTCCGTTGTTTATAACATTTCATTATACTCATTCTTTAATAATGGAACAAGACATCCCATAAGCAAATGTCTCGGGTAGTTCTTTAATTATACATTTTGTATATCATTTCTTTTCCTTGCAGATATTTTGCCGACCGACATAGCCTTTTTAATTTTGTATTTCTTCATCACCCTAATATCAATGGTGTTCGCAAGTACGTAGTTTTTATTTTATGTAATTCTAATGATGCCTCACGAATTATGAATTTTTGTTGATGGAGTCTGTTTTGAAATGGTTTGTTTACATTTCCTCTAAAAGCTTCGTGTACGCCAATTTTGAGAACACAAAGATTTCATATTCATTTTGGTTCAATAGCAGAAATTTAAGTAAAATGAAACAATTTAAGTACGTGTACTGTATAGATGTATATTTTTCAATAGTTTAAAGCCAAATTATGGATGACGCAAACATGCAATTTTTTAAAGAAATATTAAAAACTTTTGTGCTCTGTTATGCTCCCTTTATGCAGAAATTAGATTCTGAAATAATTTGAATTCGAGATTGCATTGAATATTCTAAGGAAATTTTTCAAACTATTTTAAATTGATTGCGTTCCAAAAACATTATTTCAGTAAGTGCATTGCAATGCATTAATATTTAATGAACATGATGAAATTGAGAAATCAAATTTAATATGCTCACATAATTATATACACTATAAAAGAATATTTACTAATATACAGTAACCAGTCAAGCTAAATCAATTAATTGATTTTCTGTTCAATAATTAATTATTTACCTATATTGTTAATTCTCCCATCTATTTACAGTAATATTGAGGTCCAGACAAATGTTCCACGTGACCTACAAGATATACCTGGCGTCTTTGATCCTGTGGTGGTTTCAGCTGTTGCTATGGTGTATAGCTTATGGAAGATACTCTTCGTACGGGTACAAGGAATCGGGCACTGAACGTGCAGGTATCACAAACTACAAAACTGTGCAGAAAATATTAAATTCAAAACCTAGTTCCATGCGTAAAGAAAAACAAAGAGATAATTGTTTACTTTATTATAGATACATGAATAACGTAAATCTAACTAACTGGGTTAACACATCTTGACATTACAGTAAAGTTAATCTTAATATGCATGCTCGTTAGCTAATCACATATAACAAGATAAAGAAGCTACGTGTATTTGTCAATAATTAAGCCCATTGATTATAATACAGCGTTTGTCATGTAAATTCTTTTACCATATCTTATCCATCCACATTTATTCTATTAAATAGCTCGGATCTTTGCTGCCCTGAGCTCACTGTTATTTATGTTGATGCTGCTGTTGATGGCGGATGGATACACGATTATAAAGGGTAAAATGTCTGCTCGGACCTCCATTTTGTTTTCCGTCTTCTTCACCGTTTACGTCGTAGCCTACGCTGCTCTCTACATAGTGGAGGCAAATGTAAGTGGTTCTAAAAGCTGTACAAGGAATAGAAACATGATATAAGAAGAAAAAAGTCAGAGTCCCGCTATTTTAGAACATTATCAAAATAGTCTTAAAAGTAATGGATATATACATGTATTCAAAATGCTTAAAAATTCTTAAACGGAATGAATAAAATCTAATCCTTAAAAAAGAAATTAATATTAAAAAAAATGACAATGTACTTGTAATGATTCGTGTTCTGTTGACCTTTGCAGACCTTTGACCCCGGTACCGTTTTGTATATTTACGAGTACTGGCCTGGTTACGCCCTCATCGCCCTCCGCCTCCTGGCTTGGATCTTTTTTGTTATCTATCTGTTTATGACGTTGAAGAAACATCGGAAAAACGGAAAATTCTACTACCCTTTATTCATAATATACACAATATGGTAAGAATATCTTTTGACAATTTGAAAAAGATTTTAACTTTGCTAATAAGCTAAGAAACGCCATTCTTCAGATTTTGTCAAAGAAAATATTTCATCTGGTTGTAATTAAAAATCTAAACATTTATTTTCAGGTTTTGGGCAGGCCCCATTGCTATTATTATTGGCATGTTTGCCATTCGCCAGTGGGCAAGAGAAAAGATTGTAAATGGCGTCGATCAGTTGATCATGATGTTAGGTCACGTGACATTCTTGGTGAGTCTTTTGCACTTATTTATTGATGAGAGATTTCCATATATTTCATTCAGGGAGAAATATAAATGAAGTTTCGATGAAATTTTTTTTCTGTCTCAAAAGTCTTCTAAAATTTATAAAAGCAATTCTAAATTGAGCTGTCTTTTTATTCTTTCAGATACTTACCAGACCGTCTGTTGCGAATGAAAATTTCCCATACACAATTAAGACATCACAAGTATGTGTAACTTATTATGAAATTTTGATTCCAAAGACATTATTTAAGTAATCCCCTTAAAATTGACATTTGTTTCTAATGGTTGATGATGATCTATATTTATAACTGTAGATTGGTCTCATATCAGAGGATGATCTTGAGAGACCGACCAATTACGAAATATCGGAAGAGGAATTACAAACGAAAACAGGACCAAACTTAAATGACATTTTTACTGTATCTCAAACTCGAAAGGAGCCATCCGCACCGGCGGAGAGACCGTCTTCTCGAACACGCTTATCTCGTCCATTACGAGAAGACAGACCGTCATCTCGAACCCTACTTACAAATTCCTCAAATCAAGAGAGTGAAGGTTCTCAATCACCAGCAGAAAGTGACAACGATTCGCTGCCGCCATCCTATTCAAGTGTGGCAACTGGGGTAAAAATCATAGTTATTCTTTATTTTGTAAATCAAATGTAAGATAAGTCGGGATATAACAGGAAAATAAGAAGTGCTACGGTAACTACATACTCTAATACTAACTTGGTGATAAGATATTTTATATTTATCAACATTCACGTATACATATTCACACTTAACGGACATTTATTCTGTATGTTTATCTTTTTTAGGAGCGTTCGATGCCTACTTCCTTACCTCCCTTGAACCATTTCGTCACAAGTGATTCGACAAACGGAACACAGAGAAACGCACTCTCCATGCTTCCGGTGGAAGACAGACTGTCGCGACCCAACGCTCTACCACCAATAAAGCCCAGATAAACGTAGTAGAAAATATTTAGCTCATGACATAGTGCACAAACTTAACCGGAAACGGATGTGCTACCTTTACTTAATGGGCATGCTCCGTAGAGGGGTAGAAACAAGTAAAATCTGGTGCTGATTAAACAGTTAAACTGTGATATTAGGATTTTTAGGATGGTAAGCATTTGTTTTATGCCTGCTTTGAGTTCTTTAAGAATGTTTGATGATAAACACCGAGAAAAATATTTCTGCAATATGCTT
This sequence comes from Saccostrea cuccullata, assembly GCF_032062105.1. Taxonomy (NCBI): domain Eukaryota; kingdom Metazoa; phylum Mollusca; class Bivalvia; order Ostreida; family Ostreidae; genus Saccostrea; species Saccostrea cuccullata. The sequence continues at coordinate 281,200 of NW_026931334.1, read as the reverse complement.
CAGATAAGCATTTAACAAACTGTATTCTAAATTTGAAATGTATTTAACAAATGTATTCTATTCCATTGAAATGTTTTATCGGGTTATGACAATTGTGTTTTTTTTTGTACCAATACACACTATATTATGCTGAGTGAATTTTATGACCTATTTATTTTTTTTACTCTCCTGCTTATTATGATACAGTTGTGTAATTAATTACGCAAGAAAGAATTTATGCAATTTTTCTTTTCTTTTTGCACGTGCCTTACCTTGTGTTCTACAATACTTGGATACGTATATTTAATTAATGCTTTTAAACGATTCAGGGACTAAATAATATTTTCGATTTTTTGGCGTTGTTTTTTGAAAAGCATTGCTACTCAAACTTTTTATTTGGTAATAAATTTCTATTCAGTATGTGATCGTCTCTGGTATGTATAGTCAGAGTAATCTTTTGATAAGATTGTGGATAGGGAATAATTTTATCGATGTGACAGAAAATAAGTGTAATTTTTTTTCCTAAACTATATTTTGAGAAAACAAAAAAAATCTGGAACATAATTTTCGTATGAAAAAATTCTATAAATGCATATGAGAAACCAGAATTAAAGCTAACGTTATTGCACTGTGCTCTGCATATGATTGGATACAGGGATTGTTTTTCGACTCTGTATATTGCATGTGCCTGCTAAAAGAAAAGTACATGTACATGTCTGTATTTTGTTTCATCAAATGAAGCTTCAGTTTGTATGCTTTCTATGAATTATTAATTTCAGTAACTTGTTATGCTCCATAATGGAAGATTGGGGTATAGTTTTGGTCTGTCTGTCTGTCTATCTCTCTGTCCACAATAAACTTAACCTTGATCACAACTTTTCAACAAACAATGAAGTGGTCTTTATATTCAAAGTTGTATAATTATCTTGTGACAAACTTTTTTTGGTTTCAAACATTTCGACCTTTTGACCTCGAGTTTGACCCACTATGTCCTACGTTAATAAAACTCTAACCTTGGTAATAACTTTTCACCTAGTTATAGACCTAGATCTAGGCAAAAAGCATGCTTTACACCCGTTCTTTATTTGGGTACCACTTTTTTGACCTTTTGACCTTAAGCGAGAGTTTGTCATATTTTTGTTAAGTTTAACTTTCTCTCTCTTTTTTGAGAAATTAGTGCTTGGGCTTTCATATTTTTTATTTTTTGATACCAACACTTTTTTATTTTGACCTTGAACCTAGAGTTAAGCATACTTTTGTAAAAGTTTTACTTTAGCTAACTTTTGAGCGTTAGTGCTAGGGATTGCATATTATACTTGTGTATTCCTTGTGACAGACCTTTTCATGGAACCAACTCTTTTTTTCTAATATGAATTCGACCTCAGAGTTTGACCCACTTTTAAGCATCTGTGGGGGCATCAGTGTTTCACAGAAAAATCTTTTTCTCTATTGTTTTCCCCGTCCCGATTCCGTCAGCTTTACTTATAAACCGTCCATGGAATGGGAACTCCAATTGTATATATATATGTTACCCAAGCTTTATTTCAGCTGTCAGTCTTGTTATGCATATTTTGACATTTTTAAATAAAAAAATTCCAGAATTCTATGCTTTTTCCTCGTTTATTTTCTAAGAAACTTTCGATGACAGAAACATAGAGGAATTTGACATTCTTTTACCGTTTGATGTCACAAGAAAATCGGAATCAGGGAGAGCTGCTCACTAATCAGTTTTTACATTATGTTAATATTATGTAAGAGAAGCACCATACATTGATAAATTAGGAGGAAGGTCACGACTTTATTTTATGCAATAACAGAATATTGACTGCAACCTTTGGATATCATATTGACTCATATCCTTGTCGTGCGGTCTTTGAATATCATATTGACTCGTACATGTATCTTTGTTGAGCAACCTTTGGATATTGACTCCTATCCTTGCTGAGCAGCTTTTGAATATTATATTGACTCATATCTTTGTTGAGCGGGCTATTCTATATGATATTGATTCCTATCCTTGCTGAGGGACTATTGGATAACATATATTGACTCCTTACGGTTACACCTTGCGGAGCAGCCTTTGAATATCATAATGATTCAAATCCATGTAAAATCTTTGGAAAGCAATTTGACAGACTGACTGATATCCTTATATTTCCATTTCTAATTTTTCTCTCTGAGATAACTCTTTGAAAGTTAGTGGAGTTAATTTCTTGATAATTCTACCGGAACGTAAAATTAGGCAGCTCAAGAGGTCAGGAGCTAAGGAGGCCTGCATGCAAATCTCGTGCGCATCTGTCTCTGAGTCTGACGCTAAGGCGGACAAATATGCATGAAAATCTTGTGCGGCTGCCGTTGTGTTTGACGTCAGTGGCGAGGACTATTGAAATTTGGATGGGAATCCTCGTGTAATTTAAATCTATGTCTGCATTTTTAAAGTCTAAATCTGTAAATTAATGTTATTTCATAATGAAATGGAAATACAAGGAATCACTGTCTAGTTAGTATAGTACGCCAGGGACATCAACAATAGTGGGAAACATGGGATAATTTATGCATAACGGGCTTCGTTGGCGTCGGTGTCCCAGTTAAGGTCAAGTTTTTTAGAGCAGTTATTTTAAAGTACTTCTGTGTCCTATATTGATTAGCCATGCATGGAAGATGTTTCTAGTGTGTTTCATTGTACCAGTCAAAGTTTCAGATGCTGCAATTTCAGCAAAGGAATGACCAGGTTAATGTTTTTGGAGCAGCTTAACATTTTTGGTGCAGTTTTTGGTGTAAGTCTCATTTCATAGTAACTATAAGATCTATGTTGACCAAACTTGCATGGATGGTACATCTTAGGATGCAAACTACCAGGCTTGCTTCGGATGCTAAATCTGACCTACATTTTCTGGATTAGTGAAAAGGTTAGTTTTTTTTTATACAGGTTTCATTTCCAAGTAACTATGAACCCTCTCAGTGTTATACATCTTAAGATGCACACTAATGGACTTGCTTCAGATGCTGAATTCGACATACATTTACAGATAATGGACCCGGTAAAAGTTATGGGTGCAAGTCTTTTACCAAGTCTTTTACCAGGTCTTTTTTATAAGGCTCATAAAAACCAAACTTGCACAAACGATGCATCAAGGGATGAAAACTCCCAGACTTTCTTCAGATGCTGGATTTTAGTTATGTTTTCATGATGAAGAACTAGTTTGAAGTTTTTATATAGGTCTATTCCATCAGGTCAAAGTTGCATAAATTTTGCATTTTTGAATGTACACTTTTTGTTGGTTAATTGTTTGACTTTGCCTTACTTAAAGACAACACTCGTTGAGGTGAGCTCTGTAATCTCTGATTACCAATGTTTGTACTTTATGAGTTCCACAATAAGATGCTTAGCTGAAATATATGGCACGCCAAATTCACAAAAATGAGTTAAACATAGTTTCACATTTAATAAACTAGGTTTATCGACTGTAAACTACAGTTAACAAACATTGAACTATCGTTAACAATTCGTTAACTATAGTTTTCATCTGTAAAACTATATTTAACGGTTTAACTATAGTTTACAAATGCTAATCTAAGTTTATCTGTCTGTAATAAAACGTTAACAATAGCTTTTGTTGATAAACATAGATTCACGTCTGTAAACTATAATTTACAATCGTGAACTATAGTTAAGAATTGTTAATCATAGTTTCACAAATCGTGAAACTATATTTATCAGATAATCTATGTTTTGCAATCCCAAATGATTGTTTTCAGTGTTAAGTATAGTTTACGGTTCTGAAACATAGATTATCGCATTAACTATGGTTTACAGATGTAAAATATAGATTAACGTTGTTAACTATAGTTTACAGTCCGTAAACCATAGTTTACAACCGATAAACCTGGTTTATCGACTGTGAAATATGGCACGCCAAATTCACAAAAATGAGCTAATCATAGTTTCACAGTCGATAAACTAGGTTTATCGGTTGTAAACTATAGTTTACGGACCGTAAACTATAGTTAACAACGTTAATCTATATTTTAAATCTGTAAACCATAGTTAACGCGATAATCTATGTTTCACAACCGTAAATTATACTTAACACCGAAAACAAATCATTTGCGATTGCAAAACGTAGATTATCTGATAAATACAGCTTCACGATATGTAAACTATTGTTTACAACTCTTAACTATAGTTAACGATCGTAAATTATAGTTTACAGACGTGAATCTATGTTTATCAACAAAATCTATTGTTAACGTTTTATTACAGACAGATAAACTTAGATTAGCATTCGTAAACTATAGTTAACAACCGTAAAATATAGTTTTACAGATGAAAACTATAGTTAACGAATTGTAAACTATAGTTAACGGTTTGTAAACTATAGTTTACAGTCGATAAACCTAGTTTATCAATTGTTGAACTAGGTTAGCTAATTTTTGTGAATTTGGCGTGCCATAGTGAAACTATTTTGAGCTCATTTTTGTGAATTTGGCGTGCCATAGAAATATGTTCCTGGTCTTATTCAATTTTAGGAAGGGGATTGTATGTAACTGCTATCTATTAAAATTACCCTTTAAAAAAAATAGAAATCTCCTCTCGAACGCGTTCTTTGAAATCCTAAGAACACTTTTAAAAATGTACATATACTTGGACGAGGCAAGTGAGATCGTAACCACACGGTTGTATGTACATGTACATGTATATTCTTGCAAGTCCCAGGAACCCCTAATCTTACTCAAAACTGACACCTTTTTTAATATTTCTTGCGAGATTACAATATTTTCCCATTTTGTTCTTCTTTAAGTAGTTGAATTTCACCATAACTTTTTAAAAAACATTGTATAATTTTAGACTGTTTAATACGTGGCCATGTACAGGTTACACATCTATATGTAATGCTGACCAAAAAGACTAAATTCACTCAAATTGTGAATTGCTGGCAACACGACGAACTGATGCTTATTTCTCTTTTGAAGTGTCGAAGATCTTATGAAAAATGACATTAAGCGTTGCTTTGTTACTTTTTATCAAAACATGCAAAACATTTGAGTACATGTACTTCGTAGTAAAATGTCGAATGCGTACAAGTTCCAGCAAGCCAGTATCTGATACAAGGAATATTTTTTATTGCCAATCTTTCATTAAAACATCCATCTAGATTTTATTCCTGGTCCTTTTATGGAACAAAACCATTTATCGCAACGTCTTTATTATATGACGCCACCTGGCGGTGGGACTGCGTGTTAATGACCTTTGACATCAAGCAAGGTCAAGTTAATTACATCGCATGACAATATATCAACCACAAGACTTGACCAGGCTTCTTGTGGGATATTTTTGTCCATTTCATTCTCATTTATTTCTTGACAAGGATAACAAGCGCTTGTATTTGTAGCAACATGGCCTCAAGGTGAACTTAGACTGGTTTGTTTTTATTTGGACTTCAATAGAATGATGAAAAGAGTTTTTGATATCAGTAAAAAACATGAAAATTATCGTGTTACATAGCTTTAAATTACGGAAAACCAAGAAAAATAGAATCTGGCGACCAGTCTTTGGGAGAATTCGAGGAGGAAATTTTCGCACGGCTGTGCTTCTGTTCTTATTTTCTCTAATGATAACCATTGGGTTTATCATTAAAGTGACCATTGATAACATTAAGTATGACATTAGAAAGACATCCAACAAAATTCAAACTTTATGTAAGAAAAATGACGGATGGAAAGATGTGTTTCAGTGTAGAAGAGGCGTTCATAATTCAGTTAAGGTATGTTACTATGTAGCACGTAGTTGACGAGAATATTTTTTTTTTGTTTTTATGTAAGCAAGGATTGGATGTCTGTAAGAGAGAGTATCTGCAAGTTATGTCGATCGCTTTTCCAAAAATGTCAAATATACAAAACTATGTATTTTATAACAACGAATGCATTGTTAAGTTATTCATTTCGAATCATATATTTAGACTATTATGTTGAATACCTGTAAATCCAATATATGAACATAGAGTTTTGTCAATGCTTAATTTATGCAATGAATGCATCGATACTTTTCTTAAAGTCTAAATGTTATGCAAGATAGATGTGGCTTTTAGAATGTTCTATAAATACACGTTTCTAACATTTGAAACATACTGCAATTATGACGAGTAATAAATACGACGAGTCCAATGCAAGGTCCATATATAGAATTTCCGATCGCGGGCAAAGCAATCAATGACACATGGTAATATAGTACTATAGTAATAATGCACTAATACAGAATTCTTCAGAGGAAAGGCGAGCGTTCGTCTAAGTCCAATCCCTGCTAATATAAAACTGCGGCGTAAAAACCGAGTTTTGAAACGTAATTTTATAAAATGTTATAGAAGTTTTCTTTACATCAGTTTATATAACTCTATACAATACAGGTTTTGTCTCTCATTTGATAAAAAAAACCCAAATGTTTTAGAATTAGTATTTGATTAATTAGAAAATTGAAAGTTTCAGTTTTAAACGGAGAGGGGGTGGTGGTCATAATGGCAAAAGAGTCCTTTTCAGGGATGGGTTAATCAATTTTCTCCATTTAGTATATACTTATTATGATAAGGCTCAACAAGTCATTAAGACTCTTTAAAGGCGATATAAATGATGGATAATCCTACAAGAGAATCAAAGACAAAGATCATTATTAATGTCACGAACATTCCCTAAAAACAATGAACCATTGATTACTAATGAAATTACGCCGTAATAAATTAGGAACCGCATTGACCAGGACTGGGCCCTTGTGTCCTGTCCAGATAAACAAAAGCATGCTATTCCGGGCTAATAAGACGTCCTAGGACATGTAATGATTCGGTCCTTCGCTCATTTCTGCTTGGTCGGTTTTGACATTCACAGCAACGTTATCATTATTGTCGTAAAAATGAGACGGATATCAACACTGAACTGAATATAAAGAAAATCTGAGAAATTTTTTATGCATAATTTTTAGGAAAAAAAGATCTAAAAAATCTGTATATGATTATAAATTTATGGTTTAGATTAGTTTGCAAAAAACAAAAAACATTAAAAAAAAACTTCACAGCACAAATAAAAAAGTAATAAATAAATTTATATCAAATACGGTAGATAAATAGATTCTTTAGTTACGAGCTATTTTGTCTTATTGCAGCTGTTGCGTAAATTTTGGACGGAACGTTATAAGAATCCCTGCTTTCGTAATCAACGGAAACACCCGGGGGACCACTCATCGGAACTCCTTCAGTGTGTCCCTTACTTCTTTGTGATTGGGTTTCCGAAATGTGGAACCACAGACTTGTTTGATAGGATGTCACATCATCCGGAATTCGTACAGCCATCATTTAAAGAAATCCACTGGATATCGCGATATCGCTTTATTCCGCCTAGACGCGACCGACTCAAGTTCATCGCCATGAACAGAACATATCGTGAGTGATTCTGCCTTGAATTTAAAATCACTGTTAGAAATAAAGTTTTATTTTATTTGTAATGATTATTTTGTATTTATCTTATTTTTATTTCAATGTTCTAAAGAATTGGAGCTTCACATTGAACATAAAATTGCATAACTGTTTAATTTTTTTCCAGAATAAAAAGTAATATTACAGCAAAATAATAAAATACATAAAAAAATCAATATGTTTGATTTTTACACTGCATATTATAATGTATAGAATTGTTATAAAGATTCATCACAATAGTTTTCTCATACCTGTCGTAGGAACGACAGATTTTGACCACGGTTTTCTTCTGTACACCAGAGTATTTTATCCCATGGTCCTTGACGTGGAACTGGAAAAACTATTGAAAAATAAGACAAATATTGAATACCGAAAAATAACAGGTTAGTCTTCAGATATTAAAAGGCATATTATTATCTTATTACCTTATATAAATGTTTAGATATTTAAATTCAATCAATATTAAAAAAAAAATATCAGAAATAACTAATGGAAAAGTAGATATTATTTTTCTTTTTGCTAAAGATCTATCAGTGTACAGTATATAAATAATGATATCTGTTGCAGGGGATTTCAGTCCGTCTACAATATGGGACAATGATATTTATTCTTCACTACCGAAAAATTTTAATCTGACCATTCCCTCGTATACTACAGCTGATTTTGTACAGGAAATGAACGCATGCGCAAAACTAATCGTGATGATTAGGGACCCTGTCCAAAGGTAAAGAGAATCTGCATTAAAACTAGAGAAAATGAAAATTAATCTTAATAATTTTTTATAAAGACACCAAATTTTTACAGGAAGTAAATCAAATGATTCAAAATGACTTATAAGACAATTCTTTTTCTCACAAAAATTAATGTCTCTAAGTTGTATTAAACCTCATACCTATTTTAGTTAACGGGACTGACAAACTCTGGGCGTAAAATATAAAGGTGTAAACTTCTCAGATAGGGTACCAAACTACGCCAATGAAAACTAATAAATCCTTTGACTTGATCCTGTGTACGGTATATCCATGTACATGAAATCTCCTTTTTGAAGGTTGTACTCAGACTACCTATTTTTCCATGCTGCAAACAAAGGTCCTTTTGACTTCCATAACAAAGTGACGTCTGCAATAAAACTTTACAATGATTGCATTGACGACAAAGGAGTTGACGCTTGTGCATTTGATGCACCGTTGGCAAAAACGACAAAGGTATTTTAAAAATATGAATAAAATTAAAGTGGGCTAAACTTCATTATCTTAAAAGAAAAGAATTTGTGAAAAGTGTTTTGACTCCTTAGCTATCAGCATTTTGCGTTTTTATACAACTACAGCTATTGCCCTAAGTCAGACTGTTTTGCCGTCAATGGCGTCATGTTTTTATTACCAAACTTCTAATCACGTTATTGTTTCTTCTCTAACAGGTTCGTTTGCGCTTGGGATTGTATGTGGTTTACATAAAACAATGGCTGAAGAGGTTTCCCATGGACCAGTTTCTGTTTGTTAGACTTGAAGACTACGCGGCAAGAACAAGCTCTGTTTTGAATAATGTCTTCAATTTTTTACAAATGGGTATGCATGAAACTTACTTCAGTATTCTATTTTCTTTGTAAAATTAAAACATTTTCCGTTTTATGTTTATCTTCTTCCTATAAGTACCTTAAATTATTGTTTTACTTTCAGGGTCTGTGGATACTGAAATAATGGGCAAAATGATTTTCCAAAAGCCAGTAAACACACGCAAAGTAAACGTTGGAGAAATGCTACCGGAAACCCTGAATATTCTGACAGATTTCTACGAACCATTTAATGAACAACTTGCTCAATTATTGAATGATCCTCACTATCTTTACCATCTTTCCTGATATAATACTTTATTCATGTTGATAATTGTATTTTAAATCCAATATTATTGTAAAAGGACGTAAAATGTCTCAGTCCATCGTGACTTTCCCCTACAACTTTAAAAAATACCAGACGTGTTAAATGCACATTGTTATCTGGGCTACGCTTTGTATACAGCGTTCACTCTATATAATTGATACATCTACAAATGCACACATCTTCATCTCTGATTTACAAAACAATTTCATCTCTGATTTACAAATTGTATGTACATGTGGCAGTTTATAACATAAACGATTATAAATTTGTGCTTTCTTGATTTTAATTTTAAAACTGAAGCGATTTATGTGGAGGTGTAAACTTAAAGGTGTGTTTGTGACAGACATGTTCACGTGCAAGTCAAGCTGCAAGGTCGAAAGATAATAAAATGGTTCTAAAAGAAAGAACTTGTCTCAATGAATATACCTGTGAAGTATAAAAGCACAAGCACCACCTGTTCAAAGGTTATGACAAAAGATAATGCTTTCGAGTATTAGTTAAAACTTCTTATGATACTCAGGGGAAATATTTGTCTCTGAAAAACACATGAAAATTATGAAACCTAGCACCAACTGTTGAAAATTTTCTTGAATCTTGATATAGGTGTACATTGGCATATACAAGCATCTAATGGTAAGATATGATTTCGTTTTAAGTTAATATGATAAACTATTACCTTTTTAAAGCATGTTTAAGTAACTAATGTACAGTCCCAAATATAGGGAACCCCGATCCTTCAACTGACGTCGGAATTTCATAAATATTATGGATTTTGTTGAAGATTACACCAGGCGATGGGCCAGATATGAAAAAGACGTTGTCACTTTGTCAGAATGAATAAATGTATCAGATCCATGTTAAAATCGTGTATTAAAAGAATAAGGGGCAATATGAAAACCATCTATCCTTTTGTATTCAATAGTCCATAAGTGAAAAAAAGAACTAAACAGATTATATAAGCTGTACGTTCTGGTCCCTGCTGACAAAGAAGGTTACAACAGTGTCTTCGTTTCTAAGGTTCATTATATAAATTGTAATTTAGGAGAACTTGGATTTAATTCTATAAGTGGTAATCCAACTCATAGTTCCCTTTTTAAGAAAGAAATTCTTCAAAATCATATGTCACTTTTGAATATCTTTAATATCCCACAGAGCCAAAATGAATTTGAACTACCAATATACATGGATTACAACACTTCAGAAGAATCCTCAATCTCTACCCAGAGTTATCGTTCGCTTCGCTACAATAAGTGGGGTTTGCTCTGCTTCCATTTTGTATTGTTTTATGGACTTTTGATCTTGAATACTGTTCGTCATATCCATATGTTTCATGCTATGTCAAATCTCAATTAATCTATTAATGAGTTTTAATCTTTATTCTGATATCACATTTGTATGTTTCTTTAATGTTATAAAGGTTCCTAATCAATTACTATAAATTACTATTAGGTTTTCAAATAAATTGGTATTGACTGTAAAAGAAAGTATAAAAATGAAGTCATATCCAAAGGTTTGCCGCAATTGTTTCAATATTTCAATAATTTAATGTTTGCTGCTGAGTTGCAGCAAACCACATTTGCATTGCTAAATACTTTCTACAAGTTTGCTGCAAGAAAGACACTAAGGCTTTCTAAAGGGCGTCATAGTTTTTTTTGTATAGTTTTATTGAAACAAACTTACAGCAATGTTTGCAGGAAGGCAAAGTCTTGGTAAGGGCTATAAAACACACTGAAATGTAAACAAAAAATGTCAGATTTGAAATGATTTATTATTGGGTATTTTATACTGCTATATGTGTGTTAAATATGAGAATTTTAAAAGTGCATAAACACAGATTTGAAGTTAACAATTTCTGTATAAAATTACGACTTATTGTAATATCATACACAACAAGATTGCCACTTTTCCTAATTATTTAAAAGAATAAAAATTATGATTTGTGAAAGTGCAAGTATGTGTCAATCAAACCCGTCCAAAAACTTGTTTAGATAATTTTTTTAATATATTTTCGTGTGAAATGCTAAATATTGCAGTATATAAGTCGCTATTTAAACAGCAAAATTCAACTTCAAATTTGTGTCTATGCACCTTTAACAATCATTTTTGTTTGTGAGCGATAAAATTAGGATCTTGATCAATTTACATCTAAGCTGAAATGACTTTATTCTATTAATTATGTCCATGTCCTGTTGGACGTCGAACATTTCATTTCATCAATCTTTTTTGTCAGAGGTTTAGTAAAGAACGTGCGATCAGATAACGTAAAGCTTTACGAAGGAGAACAGACAATAAAAAATACACAGCAGCAGTGGGGAAGTGTGTCGCTGCAAATCCGTATCCTCTGTTCAAAGCTGAGGAGGAGGTGTATCCCTTCCAAAAGGCGACTCGACCGAGGAGGAATATTCCGACAAGGATCGGAATAGCTTTCAAAGAGCCTGCATCCAAAATGGTAGACAACGTCACCAAGCCAATGGAATGTGTTATAAACTGCTCAACTGTGTTTCTAAAGACGCGGTTTGCAATGTCCACAACTTCTTCCCCTCCGCCCTTGATAGGATCTATGGCTTTAGAGTAAAATCGAAGGTTTGCAACTTTGACTATGAAGAAGAAAATCGAGAGCGATGAAAAGAACAAACAGCGAATTGTAAACATGCACCAACCGATCACCGATATCAGTCAAGCCTGATGTGTTGAGGGGTGCATAGCGAAAGAAGAAAACAAAGATGGCGCTGGTCACACACCAGGATGTTAATATCTGTTTGACAACAAAACTTTCATTCTGTCGTAAAGATCGTAGATCTTTGTCGTCATTGTCACCCATACTGCATGCAGATGTGAGATTTTCAGGCTAGAAAGTGAACGTAAGAAAACACCATTAATCCTATAAAAAAGATACTTCTAAAACTTGTAATTGGAATCTACACAATGGTCGCAATCTAGGACAATGCTACAGACAATACATATACGAATAAATAGATTACGTACATGTAATTCAGAATAAAACTATATTGCATTAAAAGAGTTTTGTGTTTTTTCGTCGATGAACATCACTTTAAACAATATTTTATTATGAATAAACATAATAGGATTGGACAGCACATAATGCCTATATAAGTTCCTGTCCATTGATGAACATTACGTAAAATGTCCGTATAAAAATAGAAATTGTTGTTCTACTATCATGTTTATAATCTGTGACATTTGATGGTTCTGACACACATTATTCAATAATCTCGTCAAGGAGAGTATGCATTGTGTTTAGTTTATGTTTCAGAATAGTCTTTCTATATGCATAAACGATTCATAAGGATTTTTGGCAATATATCTTTTCAATTGAAAGGTATATATATAATTGAAAGTTATAATTCACTTATACGTACCTACAAGTTGTCCAAATTACGGAAGCCCATGTATGTCTTCATTATAGAATTTGTCACAATATTTATCAAGAAATTTGATTATCTTAACGAGGTTTGATCCTGAAACTTTAAGTCTAAAGAATTTTTATTATCAAGTACGGTATATGTATGTTTTAGTATCTACACACATACCTTCAGAAAAATCATAACAAGAGATGGGTTCAATGTTCCTTTGGGCGCTACGGTCCATTTGATATTACTTTTTGCACTAAAATTGTGACTTTAATCAGATTAATCAAAGTAATATCCAGAAAATAAAACAAATCAAAAGTAGAAGTTTATGATATAAAGAGCGATATATGGTAAGTGTCTCAATTGGCCCCTTAAAATGAATATCTTAATTTTACTTTAAATATAGCTTTAATTTGTACAGCTATATATGCGACCTTTATTGGTCATTTTCATTTTGATCAAAATACCGTTATTTTAGAAATATGACATCATAAAATCACGTTTTCCCGCCATTTTAGCATATTTTGTATAAAACTGCTTATTTTCAAGCAGTTTTTCTTCCAGAAAATATAGAGCGCAGCCTAGAACAAGCTTTATATTTTTACCAAAGATGTATCTATCCAATACTGATTAGTGACAGAAAAATTATGTATGTTCTACACTGCGCTCTATGTTTCCCATAAGATAAAAACATCAAGGAAAAGGCATAATTTTGGCTTTTTTGCTAGATAGCAAAAATAGCATTATTTCTCATGTCATTTACAGCTAGAGAGTGCATATAAATGTGAAAAATATATTAGAAATATTTCTAATATAATCTCTTCTTCAAAGTAAATATCAATTAAACATATCTGAATGTCATTCTAAAATGTTGATTTTTAGGGGGCCAAAATTGGCTCTTATCATATATACTCCTTTTCAGATATATTACTAAAAAGGTGGACTTAAAGGGACAAAGACACAGTTTCAGTAAAAAAAAAAATCAACTTTATTTTTCCATTTTTTTTATGCTCACAAATACTTAACTTAGGTATTTGTTTTAATGAATAAGATATCATTTATCAAGATACAAGACAGATTTATAGCTCCAAAGCTTTGTTATGTTAATAGCCATTCTCTGTAACCACTTAAACTTCGTTGCCACGCATGGTCACCGATTTTGATGAAACTTCACCCATGCTTAGTACTTGACACCAGAAACAAATATCAAATAAAATTTCGTTGCTATGTGTCTCGGTTGCTATGGCAACAGCCGGAAAAGTTTGAAAAATCAAGATTTTCAGCCATTTTAAATCTTGACTGTGGCTTAATAAAAACTAGAAAAAGGAAACAAACCATTCTAACAAAAACATGACACCTTGATGTCACTTATACTGTAAAGAAACTGTTTAGAATATATCTCTAAGTAAGTGGTAACCAAGGGTACATTTGGAATATATTTAAAATGCTTAAATATGCTGAAAAACACTCCGTATTCACTAATGGTAGGTGTTACATGCTCAAACTCAATCAACGACTGAAGAAAAACAATGAAAATGTTTGACCTTAAGTATATAAGTATAAGCAATATTATTCTATTAATAACTTATGGTTGCCATGGTAACACAGTATAACCATGCAAAACCAGTAACTAAGATTGGGTTAATGCTACTGTCTTGAGGAAAAACATGAAAATTCAAGACTGGCAAATATGCAACCTTAGGACCTTGCAACACCAAAACCATAAGAAAAATTGGGTATAATTGCTACTTTGCAGTGTTACCATGGAAACAAAGTACCAGTGCTTAAAAGTGAATTATTTTTCACTGCATTAAGAATTAAATTGCCATTTAATCAAGAAACAAATTAAAGGACTAAGCTTGAATAGTACTTATCTGTTAGAACTGAAGTTGAATATCATATGTTGAAAAAAATTGATGAAGAAAACAACACTGTTGCTATAGTTACCAAGAAGGGAAAATGTTCGATTTTATGAACTTTATATCAATATTAAACTCTGTGTGCCAACTTCTTGCATCCACTTAGAGATTGGATGATAGTCAAAATTAAAATTCAGGTTAGCTGTTAATAAATATCAATCATAAAAGTTTTGGGAATCTACATTTAAGGGTACGTATCCAAGGAAAGAAAATATTTTTCAGGTTTTTAAGCATATATTTTCTGCTTATTTCCATAGCAACGCTCTATTTAAGAATCTACTCTGAATTTTTTCAAATGGGAAAAATAGGAGTACACCAACATCTTTAAAAATTGATCATTAGTTATGAGGAAATGTGCTTTTTTAAAAGATAGGATCAGATTTAAACATACAGAGTGTTACCTTGAAGGCTCTCTGTGGTATAAAAACCTTGGCAACCATTGCCAACCAAATGAAATATCATATTTTGTTCTTGGCATATGTTTCAAGGCTCCTTTTTCTATTATTTGGTCACATTTCATCCTATAATTGCTTTTTATTTTTATGTGTATGACTTTATAAAATTCAATGAATATTTTTTTTTACTTTTGAATACTTTGTTACCATAGTAACGTATGTAATAGTTGATTTACCAAACATGTTTATCATGCATTTGAGACATCTGACCTTCAACTTTTGGAAACAGTCATTGCCCATTGTTTGCTTTGCCGCAAATGTTAACTATGGGGCTCTAAACATGTTAAAAAATGCCACTTTTCGAACTTTAAGACATGTTGCCATGGTAACTATAAAACATAGCAACCAATTTTTGCCTGATTTCAGTTTAGGGTATCAATGACTTTTATCATAGAGAGTTTGGAGAAATTCTGAGACTATGCGTGCCACAGCTCCTATCATTACAGAGAATGGCTCTTAACTCTTTACAACTTACTGAACTGTAATGCAACATACGTAATGTTAAAGTCATTGAATTAGAAATTTACCATTTCCCCTAAAGCACCTTTTAGAGTGGTACACTTTTCCCTAAAGTTTAGCGTAAATAATATTTTGACGTTATATTCTAATACAAAAATAACTTTTCTTAATTTAAGAGATTTTTGCAAGTAAAAAGTAGAGAGAAATTGGCATTAAATTAAAGATTAAATGATCTTTTTAAAGTGCGTGATTGCGGGGAAACGGTATATGCGTGATTTTGCGTTAGAAATAGGAAATGGTAATACTGTATGCGTTAAAATGCGTGACTGCGGGGAAGGGGTTTAACTATGCCCGTGCAATGCTTTAGTTAAATAAACATAAATATGATCGTTCAAAGCACCCTTCAAAGAATTTTTCAATAAAGGCAGTTTCTAGCGATTTACTGAATCTCGTTTTGTTATAAATATAATATTTTTCTATATGTAAGCAGATACAAGGCACGAGCGTTGTTGACATTATGAAGAAATTTAAGTTCTCTATCTCCTTTGTAAAATTAATCAACAAACAAATGTTCAAATTTTTCCTGATCAATTGAATTACATTAACTAGGAATTGTGAACATTAAAATACGTTTAAACTGTGTTAATGTCCCTTTAAAGAATATATTGACAACATTTGTCGCAATGTGATGACAGAATGCATTAAAAAATGAATTAAATACTGCATGATAAGATATTTCAGAACCATCGTGAAACATTTTCACCGCACGAAATAGCTCTGTGTACAAGCATCATGGAAAATACGAGTAGGAATCTAAACTTCAAACTTTATATTGTCGATACTTCAAAAGGAAAAATATGATCATAATTATTTTTCTAAAAACGTTCCATTTAGTTGGTATGAATCATGTGAAATAGTTCCTAGCGTAATTCTACTTGAATGTAATTTAATCGAGGCGTTTTCATTGAATATAGTTCATTTTGCATTTTAAAACTCAGATTTAATGTTAGAACTTGAAAATGATGCAAAATTTTATAAATAAAGGACAGGAACAAAATCCGCTCAAACGTCCTTAAATATGATGCAAAGTTTTAAAAAGATGGTTCAGTCAAACCTCTCCGTCTTACTTTTACTGGCATGATTCATACCAACTGAAAACCAATGTATAACTGATTGCTCTAATTATGTGATTAATACAAAAACATCATGACAGGTGCTCGATTCTTTCTTAACATTGTTAACTGTTGACATGATTTATGATATTGATCACTATTTGTTAGCTTCACCTCTTTATTATGGTGAAAAACTCATGTTTTCATTTGGCAATGTTTTGCATTTTATGACACGTTGAAATTAAATGATGAAATCACTCTATCATCTGATTCACTCATTTTGAAATTAAAAAAACTTTTAAATGAATATACAACTGTATATCAATTTTAAAAAAATGCAAATAACACAATGTATTTCACTTTCATAATATTCACAATTCAATTTTCTTTTATTTTTTTTTCTATGATAGCCTGCTGAGTACAAAAATGCCATGTAAAATAAAAAAGATGAAATAAAGTAACGTTTTACTCCATTAAATATTCATAAATTTAGTGATTTGTATTAGTTGTATGGTTATTGTTATTAGCAGTCCTACTTTTGTATTGATATGAAGCAAAATTTGTGCAAAATCTTATACGTGAAAAG
This sequence comes from Saccostrea cuccullata, assembly GCF_032062105.1. Lineage (NCBI taxonomy): Eukaryota > Metazoa > Mollusca > Bivalvia > Ostreida > Ostreidae > Saccostrea > Saccostrea cuccullata. Next base: position 263,982 of record NW_026931334.1, on the reverse strand, counting down.
AAGAAAACACTTAATTGCTGTGGCCTTCGACTCAGCATTTAGATATATTGACGACGTATTGTCAATTAACAATGGTAACTTCTATATTTATGTCTATACGATATATCCCAGTGAGCTTGAATTAAAAGACGCCCACAGTGTCTGATACATCTGTTTCATATTTGGATATTTTACTTGAAAAAAGACGTTAATGTTAATCTAACAACCAAGCTCTATGATAAACGCGATTACGTAAATTTTACAATCGTCAACTTCCCTTACTTATGCAGCAATATACCTTCATTACCTGCATATGGAGTTTATATATCTCAATTGATTCGATACGCAAGAGCATGCTCTATGTATGAACAATTTCTGTAAATTATTGACTAACAAGTTGATGAAACAAGAATATCAGCAGCATCGTTTGAAGTTATCATTTCGTAAGTTCTATGGTCGATACAACGACCTTGTCAGTAAATACAATTTCTCATTGAGTCAAAATGCTGACGGACGTGTTTCATATTTGTTAGTCCATTAATTATACACTGAATTGAGGACGGATTTTTCCGTTATTTTGCGATCGTGACAAGGAGCTCATGGCGGGTGTGATCGGTCAGCAGGGGATGCTCACTCCTCCATGGCACCTTATTCAGCCTCTGATGTTTTGGATGTCCGTGTTTGCTCTGCTCCTATTTTGTATTGTTTTATGGACATTTGATCTTGAATACTGCTCGTTATCTCCATATGTTTCATGATTAAATCACACACACTTTCAACGTACATTTTGTTACATATACAAGCTAGCTGGTGCCGTATGAAAAATATGCCTACAAACAAGTCTATTTGAGAAAAGTAATTCATTGTGTTTACATTAAATTTTGGAAACTAACAGAGAATGTACAAAAGACGATGGGTGAACAAGGCCCGCAGAAGGCGTATAACCTCAAATTTATGAAAAGTCACATTCAATTTGTGTCTATGTATTTCAAGTTCTCATTATTAAAGATTTTGAAATAATAAATTAAAAAAAAAATAAACCAAAAAAAAAAAAAAAAATAAATAAAAATAATAAAATAAAAAAAAAAAAAAAAAATCGGCAAATGCTATTCTCTTATTGAAAAAATTCAATCTTGCTGAAATTTTTGCAAGTTGTTAAGAATTTGAATTTAATTTAATTTTCACCTTCGTGTTTGTTGCATATAGATATTCTTGACGCATTGTTCACCCGTATATTTATTTATTTTTTTTGTTACTCTATTTATTTTTACGTTCATGAAGAACTCGGTAACCTTTATTGTCTGGCCCCTTTACTGCTAGTTCCTCTGTGTTTATTTCTACGCGTGACTATTTCTACACGTGACAATATACATGTATTCACGCCTAGTTGTTTTTGTGAAAAAAGTATATATAGATAAAAATAGTTATCTTTCTTTCCATGTACATATCAAATTTACAACTCTCAGTGATCCACCTTATATAGTACTGGCATTTATATCACAGGTGGCTATTTATGAAGAAAGTGATATTTTGGTCAGGTAACTTGTCGTAAAATAATCTATCTAATCCAGACAGGGGACAAAGCAATAAACAATAATGTGTGAAGATCTCACAAGGACAGTGAGTCAGGACAAAGTAATCTACAATACATTCTTATCTGCATATAGCATACTTAGCACTTTTAAAGGCAGGATACGATTGATAATTTTTGTTTTTAGAAACGTTTACCTCTGACATTATAAAGGATTTTAAAAACAAGGAATCTAACTTTGAAATCTTAAATCCCATTTGAATATTGTTTGCGTGTTTTTTTTCAGATTTTTTTTCTTTAATTGCCATTTTAATAATTTTTTTGATAATGTAATAACTATATATTGGTAACAAACTGAGATAAAACTAAGATAAAATATAAAACTAAGATAAAATATAAAAATTCAGAAACATCTTTTATATTTTCGTTTAATTTATATTTTGTACTTTATTAAACACGAAGAGTACTATAGTTTTATTTAATTAGAAAATAGCGTTTAATAATGAAATGTCAAATTCTCCATATGTTTCATTACCAAAGAAAACGAAAGTTAAGCACAACCAACTTTTGAGAGAGAAAAAAGGTCAATGAGGATATTTTTTTTTTTTTTTTACAAATTCATTTAAACATTATGAACATTGAAAACGGGAAGGAAAGATAACAAAGAAGGACTGATCTCAAATTTTTTTTTAAACAGTACAAATCTGTGTTGAGGGGATAAGCACAGACCCCTGGAAATTGAAGAGATGGGATCAGTCTAGGTGCACACGAGGAGTAAGAATCCGCTGTCCACCGGTCACACCCGCCGTGTGTAACGATCGTGAAATAACGGATAAATCTTTCGTTAATTCAGTGTGTAAATAATGAACATAGACCTTCGTTTTAGGTCTATGTAATGAACTAACAATTATTATGAAAAACGTCAGTTAGCATTTGACTTAATGAGAAAAAATGTATTTCTTGAAAAGGCTGTTTTTCGACCATAGAACTTATAAAATGATGGCTTTAAATGAGACTGCTGATATTCTTGTTTCATCAATTTGTTTGTCAAAAACTTAACTCGTTTTAGAAATTGTTTACACGTAGAACTTGATTTTGCGTATCGAATCAACGGAGAGATATAAATCCTGTATGCAGTTGATGAAGGTACATGTACATGTATATTGCTGGATAAGTAAGGGGAGTTGACGATTGAAAAGTTGAGGGGACATGGACACAGTGTCAGCTAAATATTTTCAATTATATTTTCCATTTTTACAAAGGTCTTTCTAATGATCACCCAAATTTGACTTTAGTTGTCGAGATATAAGACAGATTAAGAGCTCCAAATCTTTGTTATGTAAACAGGCCCCGTGCCTTGTTTTGGTTTACATATGTTAATATTCTAATACATGTTCGTCCACAGCAGATACTTTCAATAAAAAGTTAACTCTTAATACGATCAGACAGTTTCTAGTTATTTGCTAAATCTAATTTGTCACAGATATGATATTTTCTATATGTAAACGTAAACAAAGCTCGAGCCTTCTTTACATTATGAATAACTTTAAGTTCTGTATCTCATTTGTTAACAAATGATCTTCAATTTTTTGCTGATCTTTAGATGAAACCTTAGTTAGGAATTGTAATCATTAAAATTGGTTTTTAAAAAAAACAGTAGAAACTGTGTCCATGTCTCTTTAAGTCATCACGTATGAACATAAACCTTGGTTGTTAGATTACAATTACCCATAAGAATGCCAACAGATTGTTTGAAGACCTGGCCTCAAGACTATAAAGTGAGAAAAGACTTTTAAATGTCAATTTTTGTTTTTATAACTTAAGAGTTTTACTTAATACATTTATTAAAAATTTTTTCATTTTTTATATATGTAAATTGAAACGTATGATGAAAATTTTGTTTCATTATTAAAATTATTTCATAATTTATATCAACTTGAAATTTTGATTTAAGTACGTACTTAGTTCATGGTCTTGGAGCCTAATTGACAATTAGAAACTTAAATATCAGCTTAGAATGATTGTCGGTACAATTAGAATGTTTTTAACCAAATAATTTACTCAACTAAATAAGACCCAATGTTATATTAGTTATATTGGCTAACTTAGCAATTGAAACGACCACAGAATCTACGAATTGCTAACTCTAAATGAAAGTATAAAATTCCTGAGTTAATATTCATCTGTCCAATGGTCACACCAGCCGTGAGAAGGTGGCCGTTGGCGACAAACGAAGTAATCTTTAGATCTATTATCTCTGGATAACTGAAAATTATAACCTTACAGTTTTTGCTTTATAAAAGTCAGTTTATTTCGCACTCAATACAGGTTGTATTTGTCAAAAGAATTTTCTATAATAATGCGAAATAAAACTTCAACTTTCCTTACCTATGCAGCAATATACCTTCATCACCTGCATACGGAGTTTACATATCTCAGTTGATTCAATACGCTAGAGCATGCTCTACATATGAACAATTTCTAAAACGAGGTAAATTATCGACAAACAAGCTGATGAAACAAGATTATCAGCAGTCTCATTTGAAGTCATCATTTCGTTAGTTCTATGGTCGATACCATGACCTTGTCAGGAAATACAATTTATCATGGAATCATATGCTGGCTGACATTTTTCATACTAATTGTTAGTCAATTATTTATACACTGAATTGACGACGGATTTTTTCCGTTATTTCCCGACCATGACAAGGAGCACACAGCGGGTGTGACCGGTCGGCAGGGGATGCTCACGCCTCCGTGGCACCTGATCCCACCTCTGATGTTTTGGATGTCCGTGTTTGCTCTGCTCCTATTTTGTATTGTCTTATGGACTTAGATATTGAATACTGTTCGTTTTCTCCATATCCTTCATTACTGAGTATATCTGCTCTAAAGATAGACAATTAAACAATATATTTTGATATTTAAACGCAGTCTAATAATTTTCAGGGGTTAAGGAAAAGTAAAGTTGAAGATGATTTTGATTTTGGAAGAATGTGCATTAACACTTATAATTTAATAACATTCCCAAAAGAATATTTTATTAATTGGAGTGGAAAGCCAAGAAGACACGTGACCTGTAAAGTCAAGATGAGAAAAGCACTTTTAAGAAAGACAGCTTTATTCAGAATCATTTGTATAAAAGCTAATGAGATCTTGAATTTAACAAAATTAAGTGAACATATAAAAGTATTAACAATTCATCATGATAATAGTTGCATAAAAAATATTTATTTACAACAAAGCAGCATTATAATTGTATCAGTACAGTTTGTAAGTGTATTGTATTTAATTCAGTTATAAGAAGGACACTGAAATGAATATGGATAAGATAATGACATCTGGTGGTTTCTAGTGCTTTCTAATTGTCCGAAAGTTTCTGAATCTGGATCGGAATACTGGCTGCTGATTTGTGGCACATTGAACAGAGAGGCTGTCGACACGGAGCAATGCTGGGTATAGTATGGCAGTACGTCCTCTTCGGTAGACCTAGAGGAAGTGGACTTTAAGTTCTGTATCATGATTCTGAAATTGAATTTGTAGGTATACCGCTTTCCTTGCACTTTATTTAGGATCATCTTATCATAATAATATCTCAGTGCTCGAGACAGTTTGTCATAGTTCATGTTTGGCTTATTCTTACGTCTTCCCCACTTTCGGGCTACTTCTTCTGGATCGACTATGCGGAACTCTCCGCTTAAGTCCTCCCAGCGAATGCAATTATTATTGGATGTGTCGATGAGTAGTTCCAGCAAGAACTGCCATAGCTGAACCTGCCCACCTCCTGAAAGTTTGATAATAATTTATAAGTATTCATCAATAAAAAAGGCAATGTTTTCAGGAAGGATAATACATCAATAATGATTTAAAACTAGCAAATGCGAGTAAATTTGTTTTCCAAAGAAAGAAAATTGTGTGAAAATCTGAATCCGCTTAATTCGAAAATACATTTAAAATATACATTTGAAAATTAATTCAAATAAAGTTTCTTCAAAGGAAAGGAAATAAAGTATGCTAATGAAGACAATCTGGGTCGATCTTTCTCTCTGACCACAACACCTGCTAATGCTATTTTATTTCTGTGAAGGTTTGGCAAGAATGTGGTACAAAAGGTACACTTACCAGACAATATTGTTGCAATATAGCGGAGGTCATCTTCTGTCCTTATTAAAGAATTATCATCCGCTACATTGTCTGAAATGATTTGGTTAAATATTATTACTTCCTTTTTCAAGGACATTTATTTCATATTAAAGACAAACCGATAAAAGAAAAGCATACTGAAAAAATAGAAATGGTTAGCGAGCTATGGAAATTCTTGAATTAGTATGGTTTTTAATTTCAGATATTCGAATTCTGAAATGTGCTATATCTCTAGAATTTTTTTAATCCCAAGTTTAAAAAAAGCGCAATTAGTTATATATACATCTTTACTCTCTAACTAATTTAGGTTGTATAAACATGGTTTGTGTACAGTTTAGAAAATTATGCAAAGTATTTTATATTTAATGCATGTTTATAATTTCTAATTTTATTCAGGTATAACAATTAATTAATTCTTTAATTACATGACGGTAATATACCTATAATTACAGAAAAAGTATACCTTTGCATTTGGTGTACCTGTTGTCTCTATTAATACAGTCCATGATATCTGATAATGTCGTGGAAGAATTGACGATTTCTTCAGGACCTGATATCTCACTTGAACTAGCAAAGAAACACATATCATGGGCATCCTTCTCTGGGGAATTTTCTTCGAAAAGAGGCTGCTTTTTCATCCATTGTTCTGTTGCAGTGAAATTTTGTGCAAGCATTTTTTCCTGATGCTTAATTCGATGATATATGTCAAATTGCACCTCTGATTCCATTAATCTTTGCCGGGGAAAGTTACTGGACCTCATCTAAGCAACTTTTATCCCATTCTAAAATGAGTTTAATTACGTTTAATCCTCAATTTTTTTTTGCATACTTACGTCATAAAATAATTCTATTTCAAAGCTTCTATATGAATGTTGTTTTCACATTTACATATGAAAAAAAGTATATAAAAGATGTAAAATCGTATATCAGATGTTATGTTATTTTATCAGTTACAAAAGTAAATCATATAATAGCGCAGCAAAATGTGACGTTAAAGAAATACGATTCCTGAACATCGAACATTAATCAAAATGAATAATGAATTATAAGTTGACATTTAAACAGAAAATTATAAAAATGGACATCAACAAAGGAAAAAATGCATTTTGGAAAATCCAAATTTGAATTTTTACTTGCATCTTTTATAAAGGTAGCCGAATTTCTGCAGGTTTGTCACCTTTTATTAATCTCCAATATTGAGTCACTTAGCTGCTCTCTGCAGGTTTTTACCTTTGCAAAATCCCGACTGATGCTTCTAGACTTTACACACATCTGTAAACAAAATGACAGGTACGTGTGGTTAAATTACATCTATTTTAAGGTAGATGGTAAATCCATATCAAATGTGAGTCACGACAGAATTGGAAAGATAGGGGGAACACACACTGACATAGAAAACCCCTGTCCTTTGACTCGGATTATTTCAATCTGCACCCGTTCACACTCACGACTCGGCCGTGCGGATATTTGTTTTATTCTTTCTTCGTTTGTTTAAATCGATTGATCTACTTTTTTCTCGTCTCTGCTAGTACCCCGACCCTGTATATTCGGTTTTTCCTCTGATCGTCCATGATGACCCTCTGAAAAGAGTCATTGTGTTTTGTGATTGTTTTTTGTACTCACTTTGACAAGAGTTGTCAGAACGTAAAAGAAACAACTGAGGTGTTATTAATAGTTAAGTATACGGGGTCCTGAAATAAGACATCGCACTCTTATTTTTTTTCCATATTTACAAAGAAAATATAGAGCAGATGCACTTTGCATTGCTGTCGTCTCTTCTTGAATTGCAGAGGATTTAAATGCAGTTGAAAGGTTTTGACTTTTGCATTCGATATAGGCATTATATTAAAGTTTTTCTCCTTTTTTTAAATTTGCGTTTCAGTTTCAAAAGTACTTTACATGTACTTTGTCAAAGAATGAATTAATTTATACGAAGCAGTTTTTGTATGATTTCATTATAAACTGTCCATCTTTCTTTAACCACCATTTTAAAAGGAGAAATTCGGTTATTCGAGATTAAATTTGCCGATCAGTTTTCAAAATTTGAGAAAGTGTGCAAAAGTTTTGCAACTTTTTGGAAATGAAAACGGTGTTTAGTGTTTATTGCTATCAATAAAAGGCAAATGTGTTATTTTCTCTCTGTTTGTTATATTTGAATTTTAATGCACACTCATCAAGATACATTTTTTTAATTATTTTGTATAGAAGAATCAAAGTCTAGACACAATTTTTTTCGTTAAAAACAATCACTTACTACATGTAATGTTTGCTGTGGTCTTAGCAAAGGCTTGACAAAGACTCATTCAACTAAAACTGAGCATTAAGTTCCATCTCTATCCCCCCTTTAACTACAACCCATCACGTTTCTTTTTATCTAAGAAAAATCCCGAATTTATTACATATAAATAATGCTGCTTTCTATTACTCTAAATTGAAAGTGCTTTTAAAAGTGAAAAGAACTACAAAAAGATCGATAGATCAAGTGATGGTCCACATAACAATGAAAAAAATTATTGCTAATTAATGTTTTTATTTAAAAGTGTGGTATATCTAATGGGTATATTTATTATACCTCAATATCTAGCCCCCCTTTCTTTCATACATAATCACTGTTTTGTAAAGATTGTTTGTCATATGAACTTCGTATCTCTAATTCCCCCCCCCTCCCCCCCAAAAAAAATTGTATTAATTAATTAAGATTTGAAAATCTTATATTATCCTATGATGAAAAGAATCGATGAAATCTGAAATAAAAAGATAAAGACAACTGGAAACTGTGGAATAAATTGTATTTATAAAATGTTATAAAATGAAATATATAGAGATAACGAACAGTATTCAAGCTCAAAAATCCATTAAAACAACATAAATTTTAAAATCATGATTTTAAAATATCGCAAAAACAAGACCATGTAGGAGTGAGCATCCTCTGTCAACCGGTCACACCCGCCGTGTGCTCATTATCATAGAAATAACGGAAAAATCCGTCGACAATTCAATAATATTTAAATAATAAGCTAACAATTGAAAAGTATGAAAAACCGAAAAACATACGTGAGTCTGACACATTCTGTTTCATATTTGAATGTTTTACTGGTTTATATTAACGGTAAACTGACAACTTAACATAATGATCAACATGATGACCACACCTTTATTTATCGCCAGTTTTCCTTACTTTCTAAACAATACCATCAACACCTGCACATGAAGTTTATTTCTCCCAATAAATTCAGAGTGTTCTATGTACGAAAAATTTCTAAACCGAGGCAGGCAATTCATAAAATGTTAGTTGATATCAAAAGTATATTTACAATTCGGTTAAACGTCATCAATTTTCAAATTCTTTGATATTTACATATATAGCTGGTTTTTAATCAATAAACAACATTTATTTCCATCCTTTGTTGATAGATTTATGAAATATGTGGAGATAGTGAACAGTATTTAAACTAAAAAATCCATTAAACAACACAAATTTTAATATGATTCACTGATAAAATGATGCAGCTCATTACTTGTTTGCATTTTATCAAGTCCTAACCAAATACAAGAGAGTACAGAATTAAAATGTTAATAAACCTTACCAGTCGTATCAATTTGAATTTTTTTTAAATCAATTTTAATAGTAGCTATGAAAGAAATATATAATGTTAGTATTTTTATAGGATAGATTTTGAAAGGAAGAAGTATTATCAGGGAAAACTGACTACCAAAAAGTAAAAAAAAAAATGTTGTTACAAGTTAAAGTATTAGGGGATGGCAAACATGATGATCTCACCTTTTCTACCCTCACCTAAAATATATATTCGCTTAGGTTTTTTTCACATGAAAATAAAAATCATAGTCGTTTAAATAGCTTTCTAAAACAATTTGTATCAATTTGGAATTCCCCAATCTATTTTTAGATCAATGTAGAGGAAATAAATCCTTGTATTGACCTTCACGTGCAGGTCAATACAAGTAATATTTTTCTAACATATTTGGATCTCAGCCAATCAGAGAGATGGAAATTATTCAATCATATAATAAAATGATTTTGTTTGAAAACGCAAACTGTAATTAGGTCGAGCGTTGATTAATATAATTATTTCAAACATATCATTAACCAATATTTTCACTGGAAATGTTCTTCTTTTTTTCTGTTTATCCGATTTTGAGAAAGGCCATATATTAGGTGTGACTGGTTAGCAGAAATGCTTACTTTTCCTTGGCATCAAATCCAACATCTGTTTTTCAAAGGTTTGCTAATTGCATATGCTCTGCAATTTGTATTTTTTACATGGATTTTTGGGAATGATGATTTTTTTTATTTTTCTTCATATAACATTTCTTATTAATTAAAGGTATTTAAATAAATGCACTTTTAATAATTAAAGTAGTGCATTTTTTATCAGAAATTTTATTGATACATCAAAAAGTTTACATTAATAAAAAAATTACTAGTCTTTATATATGTATATTTGTTATGGTAATTCTTTCTACGTCATAAATAAAGTATGTGATGCAAGCTACAAATGTTTCTTTTTTTTCTTCAGCACTGTTGAAATTTTCTGTCTATTCAAATTTAAAATTTTCTTTAGTTAATTTAGCTAATATTTATCTTTTTGCTTTGTTTGTAAGGGTGATATTTGATTTGAATAGCATTTTCATTCATGCGTAACGTGCTTAAATGCATTCTATTGTTTTCTGTATGTTCTTTCCTCGATAAATGTTTAATAAGCTAAAACTCTAATTTTGCATTAGTTATTCGTTTATAACTGTTATCGTTATATACGAGGGGCGTTCAATAAATAATGTCATTGGGGCTCGGAAAGAAACAAAAAACGCTTTTCTATGACTTTGTCTTGATGATTTAACTAAAATATTATCTTTCAATTAAAATACATATCCGTAACATTTTCGTTCAATTTCTAATTGTTTTTCGAACACATTTTTGTGTATGACCCATCGTATACTGGAATACGACAAATCCTATGATTTGTTGTTCTTGTTTTTTTTCTTTCTGATAGATGTTTTTCTAAGTTTGGGAAATAAAACAAGTCAAAGATTGAAAGATATGGCAAATTTTGTTGGTGTGACAAAACATTAACTTCCTCTTTATCCCCAAAATTCCTTTACTCTTCATGGCCTGTAGGTTTGGACGCCGTCATGAAGACTCTTAATGTAGTGAATTCCTCATTCTGTTTCCTTTCTCTCATAAACCTTTCATTGTTTTGCAAAACTAATTGTTTACTAGACTCCTCCATAAATTGAACTTCCTCCCAGAATATGAATTTGAGCAACAAGACCGCTAATATTTAAGAAAATAGCATATAAAACGGTTTTATTCTCATGCAATTCTTTGCTCTTCTTAGGCCTTTGTAGTTTTGTCAAGTGCATCTTATTGTAAATTTGTTTTGTGGGCTTAGAGCAAAATGGATTCAAGTTTCATTATCTGTTAGAATTTCATACAAACGTGGATAAGTGCAATTTTTGATTTTTTAAAATAATTGTCTGGATATTCTTACACCCTGCAGTTTTTAACTCATTTTTCAAAATATAGGATGACCTTTGAGTATTTAACTTTTTTACTATAAAATGTTTCTTTAAAACAGTACGAACTATCCCCAAAATGATTTTTATCAATTTTGCTATGTGTCTTAAAGTCAATAAAACATAATCAGTGATAATTTGTTGAAATTTCGCAAATTTACATCGGTTGTTGTAAGTCATTGTTGCCAAGGACGGTACCCATTTTTGATGCCCGTTATATAATTTTTGTTTATTGAAATCTGCTTGTTCACCTGTCTATAAAATAGGCATTTGTTACTGTATATTTCACATATATCAGTTAATATATTTTTGGGATATTAACAAGTTTTACAGCTGATTTCATGAAGCCTTAAATTTTACTCTACTGATTCTTGACCATTCATTTTTAATGCAGTGTCTCGAATAGCCCTTGTTTTCCAGCTTCCCACGATGAAATAATACGATGAAATGTGGTCACACAAATTGTTATCAATTCATTAAAGATTTAATAATGAGAGAAAGTCAAGATTTATGTCATATGACTACTATGTTGTATGTCATCGAGCTAATGACATTATTTATTGAACGCCCCTCGTAAAATAATACATATTTAAAGTAAATTATAACTGTACATGTAACAGTACGCAGCAAGTAACGAAGATACAGATTAGTATGTTAGTTCGTTAACATTTGTAATGCTGTATAAAGTTTGATACTGATAGAATCTTAATAAACAAAAGTTAACTTTGATACAGGTATTTCTACGAGGGGCGTTCAATAAATAATGTCATTAGCTTAAATATTAAATATTAGCGGTCTTGTTGCTCAAATTCATATTCTGGGAGGAAGTTCAATTTATGGAGGAGTCTAGTAAACAATTAGTTTTGCAAAACATTGAAAGGTTTATGAGAGAAAGGAAACAGAATGAGGAATTCACTACATTAAGTGTCTTCATGACGGCGTCCAAACCTACAGGCTATGAAGTGTAAAGGAGTTTTGGGGATAAAAAGGAAGTTAATGTTTTGTCACACCAACAAAATTTGCCAGATCTTTCAATCTTTGACTTGTTTTATTTCCTAAGCTTAGAAAAACATCTATCAGAAAGAAAAAAAACAAGAAAACAAATCATAGGATTTGTCGTATTCCAGTATACGATGGGTCATACACAAAAATGTGTTCGAAAAACAATTAGAAATTGAACGAAAATGTTACGGATATGTATTTTAATTGAAAGATAATATTTTAGTTAAATCATTAAGACAAAGTCATAGAAAGGGTTTTTTGTTTCTTTCCGAGCCCCAATGACATTATTTATTGAACGCCCCTCGTAACTTCCTTTTTTAATTTTATACTTTTATTTCAGATAGCTTTTTCGTTTAATTTATTTAAAATTTTTGGTTATTTCCACTTTTTTCTAGAAAGAAAAGAACCCGATTAGATTATGTTTAGGATGGCTGAGTGGGAGTCGATTATTGATTTTACTAAAATCCAATGAAAGAGAAGAAACATATTTTAAGTAAAAAAAATATATGAAATTGCATTAAATTCAGAGCTACATTTGGCTAACCCCTATTTCTCTCACAACATAATATTATAAAGGAAATAGTATTTGATTTTTTTGGCACATATATTTGAGGCTTTTTTAACACCTGCCTCTTTAACTTTAATGAAAGTGAAATGAATCCAAGCAACTGAAAATAATGAAAGCATCATTTGACATTTCGCATATATAATAAACTAGCGAGCTTTTGAAAGACACGTACGGATTATTCGGTGAGAATAACATTAAATTGTGCAATCGCTAGCTATATTTAACAAGAATGAAAATAAATCTTAAAATTTGTCATGTTTATCTGATTTATTACTAAAAAGGAATTTCTTTAAAACAGGAAAAGAGAATTTATTAGATATTTTATGAAAAAAATTGTTCCAGTTGCAGTTGTTCCCTTTTTATGTACACGTGTTTTTTCAAAATATATTTTATTCCTTTTTAGAGTTTTAAATTATCATTATTTCAATTTTTCATTAAAACTACCGGTATGTTGGTATACTTATCTCTTTCATTTTAAATCGTTGTTCTGAAAAATTAAGTTAACTCGTATTTTTGATGTGTTTTATTATGTTATATAGAAATATATATTTTAATGAACGACCAGATTCTTCAAAATTTTTAGGTATTAAGGGAAAAGAAAATAAATGGAAAAATGTATAAAAAATGACTTATTTGGGCAAATCAGAGAAAAGTTACTTACATCCTATGACATTTCTTTTCCAACTGAGGATGTATTCTTGTCAATAATGTACACAAATGAATTAACAATTTATACAAACTTTCATTTGCAGATACATAAAAAATAATTTTTAAGGAAAATTAAAAAAATTTAAATTGTTGAAAGAAACAGAGGGGGTTTATTTTCAGACTTGAATTGATATCATATAAATAAATAGTTCAGTTTATGTTAATGATGTCACATGCCAAGCCATTCTATGTGATGTTAAAATTTTCAAAATATAAAAGAAAAGCGCTAAATTACGAAATAAACTAACCTTAACTATCTTGCAACATTGAAATAATTCAACATATTGATAAAAAAAGAAATTTCATAATGAAACACACTGCCTGAGTGATAATCTATAAAAAATTAAATTAAAAAAAGTATTTATGTGGTTTTAATAAAAAAAGGTCATTTCCTTCGAAAGGAACAGACAATACAAATAATCATGAACATACACTGTATAATTTTTTTTACAATTCAATTTCAGTACTCACAATCAAATTAAAAATTGAACACATATTTCAATTTTTTTTATTTTGTTTTTAAAATTCTGAAGACATTATGATATACTATCAAGTTAGAGATAATGGTAAGATAATTTCAATGAAAATGTAATTACAAAAGCCTAAGATGAAACATTATTACCGTGCGTTAATCATGGACAGAAATTTACAGAACATGCGCATTTAACTTTAACTACAGAAATAATTTTCATCGAATTGTATAAATTCCAATTAAAATTTCAATATTTGATATTTATATTTGAGCATATTTTATTATGTACATAAAAGCCCTCTCCAAAATGTTTGATATATTAACATATATGTACTATGATTTCGTTAATTTCGAAAGCATCTAACTAAATGCGATAGGGAAATAAAACGATGGACATAAAAATCCTGTGAACATGATATTATAATGAAATTTTCAAGAAATCTTTATTTTCAAATTAAAGATATTAATCAATGTGTAATCAATTAAATAATGATATTATGCTCATTATATTCATTTCAGCTCAGGTAGGCAGTCAATAACCAGACATCTAGAGGTATTAATAAAATAAATACAAAGCGATTTGTCTTCTTACATAAAAGTTAATAGTTTTAAGGAAACAATCATCGGTTTTTCTTTTACGACCATTCCTCACAATTATTAATTTCAATTTGATATAGTCAAAAGTCTAAAACTTCTGCTTTAACCAAAATAATCTTAAGAATTTGAACGTTTTGTTTAATGAAAAAAAAATGCATATTGATTTTCCGAAATACGTTTTTAACTTATTTTAAAATGCTCGACATTTCTTAACCTTTTTCGTCAATGAATTAAACTCAAATGAAATCAAGAGTTTAGAGAGATTTGAATAAATGTCATGTTTTGTTGATATTTCGAATGATTTAAAAATGTTTACAAAGGTATGTTCTATTGATAAATATTTTTTTAACAATTTCTCTGTACTTTTCTGTTTTATGAACTAGTTGAAGTGTATGCAGTGTGTGTATTAGAGCAGATGCACATGCAAACTTGTCAATGCTTTTTGTAAATATGTATAAAATAAAATATATATATACATTTTTATAACCGAAAGTTTCAAAACGTCTAAGCAAAAAGAAGAAAAAGTTAAGATTTTTTTGCCAAGTAATGCTAGAAAAGTAAATATTAAGTGAGTTATATCTAATTTAGTAAATGCATGATTTAAAAAAAATGAATTTCAAGTAAGCCTTACCTAAAATGATTTCTTTATCCTTTTATTATTAAACATTGGAAAAGTAGGAATGCATTAAAAACTTAGTTGCCTCCCCTTGTTGCACTGTATTACCTGTCATATAAAAACGAATCACGTGATTATAGGTGCGGCGACAAGCAAACCGTCTTTTTACGTGACAGACTTTTAAAAACCACAAAGGCAATTTCATCTTTATCAGTTGTAAAGTACGAATAAACTTGAGACCTATTTATTTTCACAGATGGATACTTAGATCTTGCATTCTACTGAGAATTAGCTTCTTTGTTACACGTTGGTTTGCTAAGTTAAGATTCATTCATTTTCACTCATGCTGTTTAAGTCCATGGTTGAATGAAACACGACACAGCTTCGACTCCTCGTACAAACTTAATATAAATAAAGATAAACACAGTGTACGTATGATATTTCATAATTTAAAATCTGTATTTGGATTTTTGAATCCATTCAAATATAAACCTTAATTATTTTTGTTTGCAAAAAGTCTAAAAAGTATCAGAATAAATATATTCACTTTTTTAATGTTATTTTTAAAAATGATTTAATTAAAACGATAGATAAAATGTTGCGTGGCTTTTTTTTTTTTTTTTTTTTATAGAAGGTTATCATTGTAAATAAAGAAAATGATGCATTGTTCAGTAGAAGTTTGAAAAATTGTGATTCATTACGTATTATTGCATGATTGTTGTAGATTGCACTAAAAAGAATACCCTTTTTTCAGTTTTCATAAACAATTTAAATGTTTTTATACATGATAAACAGTATTACAAATACTCCAATATTGGACAATGGGACAATATAATAATGCTAAACCAACAAAAAATATGATGTGACATAAACATTGTAATATTCACACCACAAAGCGAGAGTTTTCATTATATAGTCAGACCAGTGAGTAATCCATCGGACCAGAATATCTCAAAAGTTAAGCGCCCAGAAAAGATAATTGTAGACAAGGACATTTTTTCAATGTGTGTCAATGAGATATCTTTTTTTGTGGTTTTGGTGAATCATACGGGTATAAGATGTGACCTGTAATTATATTTATATACGGTGATTTTGTGATGGGTTTTAGTTTATGGTCCTTATTAATGTAATGGATTTATTTGCGTGTGTTTAAGGTTACGCTTATGCTCCCATTAAGCATGATTCATACAAGAACACACAACTTTTGGGTCTTAAATGAGGGGGCAATTATATTATATTGATAATAAAATCTGGAAGAGGCATTTCTCATGCAAATTAAAAAGACGATTGAATAAAAAAAATAAATGAGGTATAGACAAGGCTTATTTTCAAACAAAAAAACCCCGGCCCCCAAGAAATAAACAAAAAAAAAAACAAACAAAAAAAAAACAAAAACAAAACAACAACAACAAACAAACAAACAAACAAACAAACGTAAATTGTTTAGTTCTGCTTAATTTTTTCAGGATTTATTAAAATCAGACCTGAATTCAGAAAATTTACTATTTAAGGATGAAAATCATCAATTAATTATAAGTAAAACACAACCAACGTAAGAACATGAAGAATTCTATTTTATATTTGAAAAACAATGGTTGGAAAAAGGTTGAAAAACTCATTACCCTAAAGAGTGGGGTCATCTTTTTATGTTAAATGTCCTAATTGTCTTCAATTACGTAACGTTTAGGAGTCCTTTAAGTATGTCAAATCTCAAAGATTACCGGGCAAAATCAGATAGCTTACTGCCATTTAGTGCTTTCTGTAATTAAATTGCACAAAAAAACAAAAACAAAACAAAACAAGGCCATGTTAGAAAATTAAAATCACTTCCAATACATCTTTATTAAATAACAATTGACTGCTAAATTTGTTAATATAAACTTTAAAACATTTATATGTTATGGAAACTTTACATTCTGTAGATTTGCAAATTAAAAATATAATTTGTGCCCCGAGATAGTTAAAGCATTAAAAATTATTTTACAATAATAATTTAGCTGATTACAAAGATGTCAAGATTTTCATTGATTCCTAATTGACAAAATAATTAAATAAAGGCTTTAATTAATTAAAGAGCTTCCGTCCTGAGCTTTGAGCAGATATTTTTGACTTGTGCATTATTTCTGAAAAACTGCATCATATTCAAGCTTGTACTTTAAATTTGGAATGTACAATGCAAATAAATTTTATTCAAAATAAAATCCCACGATTAAATTTCACAAAATAGGATTATTCCAGGAATTACATTCTGTAGCAGAATTTTTTTTATTTAAAGATCAAAGTAATTAATTTTCTCTTTAGAAACATTTATTGTACTATTAAGTTAGATTACTTTTTTCCATGCTGGTCGCAAACAGAGTGATCTTTGTGTAGTGAAATGTTTCATACTGGTTCTGAAATATGCATAAAATTAATTTTAAGAATTCTGTTATCATATTGTGACAAACTGAGAAAATGAAATATATATGGAGATAACTAACGGTATTCAAGCTCAAAAGTCCAATAAACAATACAAAATAGGGGTAGAGCAAACGTGGAAAAATATATTTTCAATGTCAATTAAAAAAAGAACAAATCAAATTTCAACATAAAATTATGTAACGCTCTTTTGATTATATCTAAAAAATAATAATAATAAAAAATTTTTGATACAGAAAGGTTAGGAAATTTTTTGGAATGAAATTTATAACTTTTTCTTTGTCATAGCTTTAATTTGATTCTTAAGAATAGAACAATAGTATATTTTACCCATGATTTTTTTTAAGAAATTGCTCATGTGA
Source organism: Saccostrea cuccullata (assembly GCF_032062105.1). Lineage (NCBI taxonomy): Eukaryota > Metazoa > Mollusca > Bivalvia > Ostreida > Ostreidae > Saccostrea > Saccostrea cuccullata. The sequence continues at coordinate 246,051 of NW_026931334.1, read as the reverse complement.
TACATGATTAAGCAAATTTCATAAAAAAGGTTACCCTCGTCAAAATAACTTTAATTTGATTTTTAAGAGTTTATTTTTCAAGACCGGCTTATTTTCAAATTGCGGCTTATTATCAATGCAAAAAACTGGTAAGAGAAGAGAATCATTTAATAAAGTGTAATCGATAGAATAAGAACTACTTGTTCGATCTAAAATTAAAAAGTTATAAATATAATAAAATAAAATAATTACAATAATACTTTGTTCAGTATCTAGATCCTCTTTTTGATGAATTTGATAATTTTTAAGTGCAGAAAGGTTAGGAAATTGCTCTTGGAATGAAATTTATAACTTTTTCTTTGTCATAGCTTTAATTTGATTCTTAAGAATAGAACAATAGTATATTTTACCCATGATTTTTTTAAAGAAGGGAAAAATCCGATCATGTGATACATGATTAAGACATAATTTCAGTGCAAAAAAGGTTATATTAAATGTACTGTAGCACCAAAAGAGGCATATTGACCCTTATTTTTGTCTCTCTCTTTAACTGAAAGTGGGGACATTCATTTCCAATTCGTCTTTATTGAAACGTTTGTTTCGGCATGATATCTCGAGAAGTTTTGAAGTTTTTGCAATGGAATTTTACATAACTACTTCCCATGACCGAAGGAAGATCCTTATTGATTTTGAGGTCCAACGTCGTTAATGTATGTCACTCTTGGTGTGGGGTACTAGTATATCACGAATTTTTGAGAAGTAATATTTTACTATTAATATAGCATGACTTAAAATCGCTAAAAAACATTGGGTATGCATTTTATTGAGCAGCAGTACAAATATATTTTCAATGTTACATGAACTCTTTGCACTTAAAAAATGTGACTGAATTTTTTCATACTACTAATGATGGTAAGCCCATTATTCACACATTGAATTGTCGAAGCTTATTTCCAATCATGACAAGGAGAACACAGCAGATGTAGCCGGTCGGCAGGGGATGCTCACTTCTCCATGGCACCTGATTCTACCTCTGATCGATTTAAGAGGTCCGTCTATGGTCTGCTCCTGATGTGTATTGCTTGAATGAACTTTTGAGCCTGAATACTATGCGTATTTTATTGAAAATTGATCAAGCCATATATCGTTGTTTGGAATGAAGTATAGGTTTGGTAGAACAGATACAGATTGTTTGTTTTAAATACTGAAATTTTAAAACTGACAATGATTGTAAAGAATCTAATCACTTGAAATGAAAAATAACTTTGTATGAGATGGATTGCAACTTTCTCAATTAAATCGAATTCCTCAAAAATGCATCTGAAATATTGACTGCATTCATGCTGCTATATGCCTTTTCAGTTGAAATCAGAACAAAAAATGATTACGTAATCTATCTAACTCTACTCTGAATTTAGAATGGTATATTTTAAGTTTGTACGTTCCACTCAACCATTTCATTCTCTTCACTCTCGCCTTATACTATTAAACATTTTCCCCCATTTTATCATATAAAAATGTCTAGGTCTTCTACATTGTATTTGATCCATCGCCGCTTTTTCCCTTTGAATGTATATTTCTTATGAAATAAATATATGGAGATAACAAACAGTATTTAAGATCAAAAGTCCATTAAACAATACAGAATTGGAACAGAAAACAGTTCAAACACGGATCTCTAAAACATCAGAGATGGGGTCAGGTGCCATGGAAGAGTGAGCATTCGTTGCCGATTGCTCACATTCTCCTTGTCATGATCGGCTTTTAACGAGAGAATTCGTCGACAATGTGTACATACATGTTATGGCCTAACAATTTGTATGAAAAACTTCAGTCAGCATTTAATTTAATGACAAATTGTATTTGCTGACAAGGTCATTGTATCGACCAAAAAACGTACGAAATGATGACTTTAAACGTTCTTGTTTTCGCCAATTGTTTGTCAATAATTTACCTCGTTTTAGACATTCAAACGTAGAGCATGTTTTCGCGTATCGAATAAACTGAGAGATATAAATTCCATATACAGGTGAAGGTATTTTGCTGCATTAGTACGGGAAGTTGACGATTGAAAAGTTAAAGTCATAACGTTTGTCATTGAACTTGGTTGTTAGATTACCATTAATGTCTTTTCAAGTAAGATATATAAACAAATATGAGACAGATGTGTCAGATTCTGTTGTGTCTTTTACCTTGTCATTGGTCATTGGCAAAATTATTTTGTTAAAAAACATTCTGATTGTACACACAAGTACTCTGAAGTTGACATCAAAAAGATGCTTGAGTTTCTGATTGACAATATCTATGTCGTTTGTTGAGACCAGGTCTTCCAACAATCTATTGGAATTCCCATGGGTAACGATTGGGTCCCGTTATTAGCAGACCTATTTTTGTACTCATATGAAGCAGAATTTGTGCAAAATCTTATGCATGAAAAGAAGACAACACTTGCTGTGGCTTTCAGCCAGACATTTACATATATCGACGACGTATTGTCAATTTACAATGATAATTTCAATTCCTATGCCAATACGATATATCCTGGTGAGCTTAAAAGACACCACTGACACATCTATTTCGTATTTGGATATTTCACTTGAAAAAAACATTAATGGTAAGCTTACAACTAAGCTCTATGATAAACGTGATTAACTTTTCTATCGTCAACTTCCCTTACTTATGCAGCAATATACCTTCATCACCTGCAAACGGAGTGTAAATATCTCAGTTGATTCGATACGCAAGAGCATGCTCTACGTATAAACAATTTCTAAAACGAGGTAAATTAATGACAAACAAGTTGATGAAACAAGAATTTCAGCTATCTCGTTTAAAGTCATAATTCCGTTAGTTCTATGGTCGGTACAGTGACCTTTTTAGAAAATACAATTTATCATTGAGTCAAATGCTGACTGACGTTTATCATACTAAGTGTTAGTCCATTATTCATATACTGAATTGACGACAGATTTTTCCGTTATTTCCCAATTATGGAGCACATGGCGGGCGTGACCGAGCAGGGAATGCTCACTCCTCCATGACACCTGATCCCACCTCCGATGTTTTGTAGGTCCGTAGATGGCTCTGCTCCTATTTTGTATTGTTTTATGGACTTTTGATATTGAATACTGTTCGTTATCTCCATATGTAAAAATAATGTTTCACTCAAGCTCACCAACATAAGATATTTTATTATTCAGCCTTTACAGATGAGAAGTATTTGTATCTTATGTTTGTTGTTTAAGGAATAAAGCTTATTTTAACCTATGTTATACGATATAACATAACTAGGAGCAGTTTACACTTCGCAATTTATGAAAAAGCGTAAACCCGCACAAAATTATGTTACGCTGTAAAACATAGATCAAAATAAGCTTCATTCTTTATAATTTAATTTCAGTGTTGACAATAAGACAATTTTTGTCATGTGCTTATACATTTTAAAAAAAATTGAATTCTTTACGGAGTAATAAACCTTTCGACGACCCATGATGAAAGTGCAACAACTTTTATATAAAGAGGGATAACTCACTCATTACGATATGTCACCTGCATATGTAAAATATTATAGCATGTTACATATCATTAATGTTATCTCGCCTGCAAAAAGCAAGCGGTATTATATGAATCTGTATCTTATTCTTTTATTTTTCAAAATAATTATTTTCTTTTGTTTTTCTTTTAATTAAAGATATAAGAAAAATGAAAAACGCAATGAAACTAATGCCTTATTTGAAAAGGCTCTGTTTTCTGATGTTATATTTTCATTTCCTTTTAATCTCATTTTAAAGCATTTTTGTACAATTTGTCATATGGGACATGCCTTTATGTTGATTAAAGATAATGAATTTTCCAGGTGTTTGCCTGATTTTCTAAGTTAAAAAATAACAGATGTAGTATCCTGCAAATAATTATTTATCTAGGATAGTTACATTAAAACAAAAATTACAAACATGAAATCTATTTATCACACCTGTTCACCTGTACTCTTAGAATAAGTTAGCAGTTATGGTATGATATTAATGTAACAAATATATTATCTAATTTTCGCTGCATTTGATAATGGTCTGTAATGCAAAATAATGTGCATTGGATACCTATGATACCCTAACCATTGTACGACGAGCACTTTTCAGCATACCCGGAAATATGAGCTAACTTTCTGTGTGGGTGTGAAACGAAAAGGGTATTTTTCTGTTTGATTAAATACACCATATGCTAGAAACCTAAATGAAAAACAATGGAAAAAATTTCAAATTAAGGTCTTCTAAGTTTTATAAATTGATCCACCATGTTATAATAAAATTTATGAAAAAAACAAACAAACAACAAACAAACAAGTATTTGTAAAAAAAAAAAAGAAAAAAAGAAGAAATGAACAAAAAAATTAAGTAATTAACACATTATATGTCAATTTTTAGAATTATATCTAATCCATTTTCAAATAAATAAGACAAATTTAAGAAATGAGTATATTAAAGTTTAACTATTTTATGTTATTAACTAAAATTAAAGGCATAACTTTCATAGTATACTTTGCAACATCAGTTACATGGTAAACACACCTATATAAAAAAGGTCATTACATGTAATCTATATCTATTGTCTCCATTACTTAAGTATATTGTATCGGTTTTATATCCTCAGACGATCATCTAGGTGTTCAGATGAAATTTTACAAGGACTGAATCTAATGGCTTCTCTTTCTTTCTGAACAATTTTCAAAGCAATTCAAATACATGTACTTGAAAACATTTTCATCTGGAATTATTTACAAAATATGAAAATGAGAAAAAATACAAAAGGAAATTTTTCTTTTCAGGTTAAGTCATTTTTTAATGAATACATTTTCGGTAATTTAAGCATTAAAAGAGATTTTGAAAATAGTAACAGTATGATTCTTTAATAATCTAATTAGATAGTTATCATTATTAAAAGATCTTATTGAATAAACTAATACAGTTACAGTGTTAATGAGGAATGTTGTCGTGCGATTGTACATGCATCCTGACATGCCTTTTAGTGGTATGTGTATGTGTTACTATTTACAGCCTACTTCATGTTTATTGCAGTCAGTAATCGTCAGGTAGACAAGGCTGTCAGACCAATTGATAATCTAACGATAACAACGCCGATAAAACTCAAATTTCTATCATACCTGCTCGTTTGATCCGATGATGTCCCTCTGTTGTTCGGGAGCCGCGGAAAAACCGCAGGATGAGGTCAGAACGTTCGGCGCGAAGTTGGCACCTACCGTTCAAGTGCCAAGTGTCAGCTTTCAAAGATTTTCAAATCCAGTTGAAATCATTCTGACGTCGTCTGAAGACAATAATGTAAATTTTGTTTCAATTTTGAAATAAAATCTATATTATTTGAAATTTTATCATGGCTTTATCAATTCTTTGATTGAACTGTAACCTCATAAACGTAACTGCCACCAAATTGTCTCACTAAAGAAACAAGAACCCATTTATGTAAAAAAAATTATGACACAAGTAAGATCTATGTATATCATATTACAAACATTTGCATAAGTTGCTATTATATTTCCAATCAGTAGACAGTATCTATCAATTAAATGTCTACCCATGAATTGTGATTTAAATTTCCCTATTGTATTATTTTTAGCGAGGCAGCATATAAAATACTTTCTCCTGAGACAAATGACCTCACAAAGGTGTTTAAGGAAATAACTTTTCATAACCCGGGTGCAGTTATGTGGCATAATTTATCAAAATATTGAAAATATTTTACAATAAAATCTATTCCAATATAATATTCAAGAAGACAAAATAACAATATCAAATATAGAACATGAATCACCCACACCCTGGTACGGTGAAAATTAATATCTATAACCCACAAAAGACACCAAAACATAGCGTGTGGATACCCACCATCCCAGTCTTAAACACTATATTTAGTTATACCCTAGATGAACATATCAAAACATGTAACGGTGTCATTTGCTACAATGTACCTGAAGTATGTGCATAATTAGAGGTGTGTTAAGTTGTCTGTTATTTCAGTCGTTGGTGGTATGCCTTTGATTCATTGAAACTCTAGCTAGTCTTTGAGGGAAGGATAGCATTACGGTTAACTGTACGCGGTGAACGAGGAGGCTACTGGAGGTAGCCACACGTCTACCACAACGGAGACTGGACGGCAAACTCAGACACGCCACTGACAGGACTGGGGCTCGTTTGGTTACATGTTTACTATTTTACTATAATAGACATAACATATCATATCATGTGTAGATAGTGAATGGTTCATTTGTTTTAAAACGTCTGTAATATTTAACATGGCATCTAAAAATTGCATTTAGTTTTACTCATATTTTTGTCAGTCTCCACATGAGTGACAAATTCCTGAGATGACAAACGTATATTTTTCATTATTACGGATATCCGTTTGACATGCATTACGATATATTTTCAATGCATTTTACCCTTTATTATCAATACACATGGCTCCCTATGTGTGTGGCAGGTCAAAAGGGAATGTTTATTATTTCTAGGCACCTGATCCCATTTCTAGTGTGTTATGAAATCCACAGTCTGTGTTCTGTTCACAGATTTGTATGCTTGTAGATTTTTTGATTGATTAATATTACTGTTAATTATGTTAACCTATCTCATCTCATAACCAAAAGAGAACTGTTCATATTTTCACTGGAAATAAATTAAAAGAAAATTCAAAATATTCTGAAATTTCAGATTTTTTAGCTGTAAATGTTTAAAATTTAGTTTCCTTCAATCTTTGATACATCTATTCATGCTGATCAATTCCTGACAGCTGGTGCAAGGCATATCATAGATTCGATGGATTTCTCACATTTTTAAACTTTCGCTATTATCGATGAATGACAAGTGTGATTCACACAATTTAAAATACATTTTTCTTCGCCATAATGAAATTTTCAAACTTTGAAAGCGTTCACTTGAATCTTGTGGTTATTTTTGTGTCGTCAGATAGCGTGCAGTACTCTATGACAGTGGCAGACTAAGAAATATCTGCTTAGCTTTGTTTTTTAGATGCACTTGATTTTAGTCTCGGGGTATCATGTTTCATGTGACAAATTAAAGAGAGATAACAAGCCAAAGAATAGAATATTTCAAATGATTTCAAATGAACATTTATCACGAGTTAATTTGTAGCATGAAAATAGACAACAAAGAAAAGTTCAATAAAAAGCCACAGAGTAAAATGCAGGACTAGGTCCGTGACGTTGGACATGTTGTTGTCAGATATTAAGATATCAATAGAAGACATAGATTAAAGTAAGCATTTGAAATGCATTAGGTGTTTATTTCCAATGCATAAGAAACAAACAAAAGAGAACAAGTTTATGTAATTTCATTATCTTATAAACATCTTAGAAACACAACAAGACCATTCAATTTAGTAAGAGATCAATGGAACAGATTTTTTCACTTAATTTATTTATAAATTAAGACACAATCGATGCATTTAATTTCATAACAATTTTTAAAGTATAAGACGTCTTTTGTATTTAATGTTTAAAGTCTGTAGTACAAAAGGAATAAGTATTGAAATGATGTTAAAATTAGTGTTCTCATTGTAGTCTCAACTAAATTTCTCCTTAGATTACACGTTTATGGAGGCATTCAATATACTCATATTTCTCTTGATATAAATTAAGATTAAAGAAATATTTGATAATTCATTAAAAATTATGTTTAATGACATAATAGATTACAGCTGGACACAACATAAAAGTTAAAAGACTATCTTTGGTTCAAACATTTTTATACCTATTCTTTGCAAAATTGCAATTTTATTTTTTAAAAATTCTATTCACTCACTAAATATTTATATGATCGATTTCTAAAAATCGATATTATAATCAATTTAAATAATTTTCCATAATTGAAAATAAGATCAGTACATTATTCATGTTAAAAGATCTATCATAAAAATTTGAATTTCTTTGCGTAAAATATATCATGGTACACTCTAATGTATTAGCTCTATAATCATGAATGGATTTTACCTCTTTGAAATAAATCATTTATATGCATCTGCCTCTAAACTATCAATTATTTAAATATGTAAAAATGTTCTATTTTTTAAGAAAAAAATCTAAAGTGTCATGTCAATTCTAATTCTGTAATACATCTAAATGTGCACCTATTATGTCAAACTAAAAGTACAAAACAAGACATTGCATATCACTGCAAATGAAAATTTATACATAGATAAGATCTATACTGACAGGGGCTTACATTTTATTTTACCCTTTAACAGCAAATTAGGCAATATGTTTAACGCTACCAGCAATTTCGAGAAAAAAAAATCACAATTACCCGTGTGTTACAGAAACTGAATTTATTTTCACTTTTCAGTCGATTTTTTTTAAGTTTTCAAATGTTGAGAGAGACGGGGTTGTATTATGCATGCCAATGGGAAAAATCGATTGTTTTACATCTCTTTATAATTATTACAAACTGTAGCTCCCCCTTCATATATTAAAGGGTTCTTTTAATTGAGTGAATCCTTTGTAATGTCCAATATTTCATGGTTTACCTCAAAATGCCCCCTATTTTAAAATTTGAAGAGAAAAGGCCTCAAAGCGAAAATGACGCCGTTTTAAGCAAATTGAAAAATGTGTGTTTTAGAAAAAAAATATATAAATATCATTATTTATTTTGATAGAATATGTACCTTTATTTTGGCAACTTATCTAAAAATAAAATCTAGTTCGGATACTACTGCATCCACAAAGTAAGAATACGAGGATCAGAGATAAATGTGAATTAGAGAAACATCGGAAACAGGGAATGGGTAAAGTAAAAGTAACATTTAATATTAACATTTGTAAATACCAGCAAAAAGATACATTCTTTATTGAGTCTTTATGAAATAAAATTCAGTAAAAAATGCCACTTAGATTGGCTTGTAATTTCTAATACATGTAAAAACCTGCGTCTGTTCAGTGGAGGAGACAGATGGTTAACCACACCTATTTGTTTGAAGATTTAAAAGCTGAACAGTAACCTAGATCATGTTATGATGACCATTGATTTGACAGAAATTGAGAGACGTAGTAAGGACTCTGCAAATAGATTTATTTCTGGTTGGAATATTATAATTACTTTTTCAGAGAATACAAATTCAATTTTATCTTAATGCAATCAGCAAAATTTATTTTAGATAAATGAAATATAAAGAAAAGGACATATATAAAACAAGCTCAAAAGTCCACTGTCTGAAACAAAACAAATCTGGTGCGGATCTAACACATAACTCTAAAAACATCTGAGGTGGGATCAGGTTCCATAGAGGAGTAGGCATCCCCTGTCATCTGGACACACCCGCCGTGCGCTCCTTGTCTTGAACACAGAGATGTAGGCATCCCCTGTCATAATTGGGAAAACGGAAAAACTTCGTACACAAATGCCTGCGTAAATAATGATCTCACATTTAGCATTCTACTCAGTGATAAATTGTATTTGTTGACATGCTATATCCTCAAATATACATTAAGAAAACATTTCAGATAAGTGAAAATTGTCATTCTGTGAAGAATTATTTTTTAGAAAAAGAATTTGCAAAGGTTGAAATGTGTCTTTCCTAAAGAAAATTTATTTCAGAAATTAAAGATTTTAGCTAAGTCAAATACATGATCCTATTTTGCATTGTTTTATAGATTTTTTTGAACACTTCTAGTATACCGGTCCCCAAAAATATGGCGCTTATTCCGTGCCGATTTGAATGAGAAGACTTTGTACCATAAAACCACAATAACAATAAACATATATTGACGCAAGCGTCAAAAATCGGCCGCAAACCAATTAATTGTTCCTTTTCTGAAGCAACGAAAGACTGAAATGGTGATCTGTTTTTAAAATATCTTATATTTATCTGTTAATATATATCCTTGTGACATTAAACGCTTGTGCACGACATTGCATGATTTTCTTAATTATAAATGCATGTTCAGTATTACATGTATAAGCAAAGTACCCCTGGTCCTCCGCGTCAACAAAGCGTGGGCCTGTATAATTAAGAGACATTTACATAAAAAGTTTAAAACTAAAGTTTAATGTAATCTACAACTCTTTCAGTTTCTTTGAGTTGTAGCGGAAAAATTCTTAGCACATTGTAAAACGTGCATTTTCCTCGTCTGCTAGGGCCAAATCTTGTAATATTCTGTAGCCTGCTAGGTATTTTGATGAATTAACATTTAACCATATTTTTGAAAATGTTTATATATGTACATGTGTACACTTTATTTTAAAATAAATATGTACAACAAATCCTGTTTAAATAGAGAAAGTATAATTGTATAACGGTCTTTGCTTTTGTAACGGAAATAGATAATTAAAGGAAGGAGACAGGGCGTTCCGAAGGGACTCTGAGCTCGTAAAACGCCAGGTTCCCAGACATTCCGAGTGGGTATGTCACGTGATATACTCATAGTATATATAAGGCGTCGAGACTCGATAGAGTCAGTTTCTGATGCAGTTACTGATGCGATAAAGTGCCAGAGAAGAAGTCCGGAAGGCCTATATAGTTTGAGATAGACAACAGCGGTAAGTCTGTTCATAAGTCATAATTGCTATGCGATAAGCAGAACAGGTTTTACCCAGTAGTATGTAACAGTCTACGTGAGCGTTGCATAAACGGACTTTCTGTATTAATCTAAGAGTAACCTGTCGCTTCTGGGAGAAGCGACGTGCTGGCGCTTTGGTTGTTTCTTTGTGGCGCTTCTGGAAGTCGCTTCAGAGATAGAAGCTCAACTGATTAAGAGGCGGTTTAATTAATTATTTCGTTTATTTGCGTGCTAGGGAAGCACCCGATATCTGTATATTTTGCATATGTAAATAAGTTTCAGTCAACAATCAAATTCCTCAGCAAGGTATCTGAGGGGGCCCTAGACCCAGAGAAAAATCATATATTATATGTGTTAGGCAAACACGTTACAGAAAATGGCGCCCAACGTGGGGCTTGATTTGGTTGCTTGATTGAATTAAAAATAGTAAACTAAATATATTTCTTATGTTTCATTATTTGTAAAGTTTCGTTGCTTTGAAAAAAATGTCGAGCTTAGACGAAGAAATAGCAAGGTTGGAAGCCGAAATTACACGTTTAGGAAGGAAGACGCTTGAGAATTCTGAATTATCCTCGTACAATCATGATCAGAGAACGTCTACTCCAGCTAGTATAAGAACGACTGCAGCTCGTAGAAGCGACTCAGGAATAATGACCCAAAGTCCTATAGAAGATGTTAACCAAGCTTCGGCTAGAGTGCATAGTGGAATTCTTCGTGAGACACCAGGAATTGGCAATTTAGAACAAGATCCCATTTTAAGAAGCGACACAAATATCAAGGCCAGAGAGGATGAACCAGGAGTAACAGTCAGACTACGGCGCTTCCTTGAAAATACTAATAACGAAGCAAAACCAAAGGAAGAGAGTACGGTAAAGAAGCCATCTAATTATATTAAACCAGCTACGTATGACGGGATTGGGTCGTGGCTTGATTATAAATCACACTTTGAGGCGTGCTCTTCATTGAATGGTTGGAGCGTTAGAGAAAAGGGTCTTTATTTAGCAGTCTCTCTGAGGGGACAAGCACAGGGAGTGCTTGGGAATTTGAGTAGAGATGATGGAAGGAACTATGATGAACTGATTAAGGCGCTTGAGGATCGTTTTGCCCCTGCAAACCAGACAGAACTATACAGAGTTCAACTACGAGAACGAAGACAGAAAGCGACTGAGACGCTCCCAGAATTAGGACAGTCAATTCGGAGGCTAACACATCTTGCCTATCCTACAGCACCAAACGACGTTCAGGAGACTTTATCTAAGGAACAGTTTATCGATGCTTTGGTTGATGCAGACATGCGTCTTAGAATTAAACAAGCTAGACCCCAGAGTTTGAACGACGCTATAAGGCTAGCGGTTGAATTAGAAGCCTTTGTCAGAGCTGACTCCAGAAGATCGGAATACAAGTCACACTTGCGTGTAGTTACAGAAACAGATCACGATAATGTTCAGTTCAAATCCCAGATAAATACCGACGAGCTGACCAAAACTCTTAGAGATTTGCAAAGTTCTGTTATGGAACTTAAGACAGAAATGCGTGAAATGAAGAGTAAGTCACTTAGCTCAATGAACTGGACGGATCGCAATGACAAGAAGCCACGGCAACCCCCAAGAACAATAAAGTGCTACAATTGTCGTAAAGAAGGACACATTAGCAAACATTGTCCTTCGAAGCAGCTAAACGAAACAACGAAGAAGTTTGGCAAAAACTCTAAAGCACCGGGTCATTGTTCTGCTAAGACAGTTAGAACACAACGTAAGCTGCAACCAATTGCTTACAATAGACCAAGTGAGGCTGGAATGTATCTCTCAGCTAATATAGAAGATGTAGACACAAAATTGTTGATCGATACAGGAGCAACCGTTACGCTCATTTCAAAGAATGTCTTCAGTGAAATACAAAAGGTTCATCAAAATCTTGTTTTGGATAGTATGCACCAAGACATAATGTCTGCTGAAGGTAGACCTCTAAAACTTTTTGGCAAAGCTACATTAACCTTAACAATCGGTTCGAGTAACTTTGTGAGAACAGTGGTGGTCGCTGATATAACAGTGGATGGAATCTTGGGTCTGGATTTCATGAATGAACAAAATTGCAAGTTGGACGTCTCCAAGAAAGTAATGTCAATAAATGGTGAACATTATTCTTTACTGCTTCAAGGTATGCTAGGATGTTATCGGGTGGTGGCTTCAGAATCGTTCACTATACCACCAAGAAGTGAAATGATTGCAAGCTGTGACGTATGCGTACCAGAGGGCAAGAACCTTCCAAGTGGATATGGTGTTGTAGAGCCAAGGAATTGTTTGCTAGATTCAAATAAAGGTTTGGTTGGCAGAACTCTGGTGAGCAATCATAATAAGGTTCCAATACGAGTTATGAATCTATCGACCGATGCACAGACGATTTACAAGGGAACAAATATGGGACAGCTTAGCCCCGTGGTAAAGATATTAGAAGGAGAAAATCAAGATAGCGGTCATAAGAAACCTTTTTCAAAAGAGCTGCAGGTCTTAAGTGAAAAGTCAAAAACGTGCTTAAACCAAAAACAGAAGACTGAAGTAGATAAACTGTTATCCAGATATGCTTTTCTGTTTGCTGGTTCAGATGATGGACTTGGCAGAACAAATGTTGTCAAGCATTGTATCGACACGGGAGACGCACGCCCAATAAAACAGCCACCAAGACGGTTACCGGTACACATGAGAGAAGAAGCAGATAGGTTGGTGGACGATATGCTTGAGAGGGATGTAATTGAACCTTCGTCTAGTCCGTGGGCCTCGGGTATCGTTCTAATGAAGAAGAAGGATGGATCAACTCGATTTTGTATAGATTATAGGCGATTAAATGCGGTTACTTTGAAAGATGCTTACCCTCTTCCGAGGATTGATCACATGTTAGATAGTCTAAGTGGTGCTTCGTGGTTTTCAACTCTCGACTTGGCTATGGGATACTGGCAGGTGGAAATGGAGACCAGTGACAAAATAAAGACTGCTTTTGCCACAAGAAAAGGATTGTATCAATTTAAAGTGATGCCCTTCGGCTTGTGCAATGCCGGAGCGACATTTGAAAGATTGATGGAGACAGTCCTTGCAGGGTTGAACTGGGAAATATGTTTGATTTACTTGGACGATATCATCGTCATTAGTAAGACATTTGAGGGCATGGTGGAGAACCTGAGCAAAGTGTTCGACCGATTGGCAAATGCAGGCTTGAAACTGAAGACCAAGAAGTGTTCCTTGTTTTGCAAGTCTGTAGAATATCTCGGACACATAATTTCCGAGAAGGGTATTACTACGGATCCAAAGAAGATTGAGGCGATTAAGGAAATGTCAGTGCCAGCCAATGTGAGTGAGCTACGTTCATTCCTGGGTATATGTAGCTACTACAGGAAGTTTGTGAAAGACTTTGCGAGTATAGCAAAACCCCTTCACAAACAGACAGAGAAAAGCAAATCTTTCGTTTGGAGTGAGGATTGCCAAAGTGCTTTCGAAAAGTTAAAAGCTACATTGACAAGTGCCCCCATCCTTGCACATCCTGACTTTAGTAAGCCGTTCATATTGGACACGGACGCAAGTAACTTTGCAATGGGAGCAGTATTGTCGCAAGTGCACGATGGTAAAGAACGAGTGATTGCCTACGCCAGTAAGACTTTTACAAAGTCTGAAAGGCAATACTGCGTGACGAGAAAAGAGTTGCTGGCGGCAGTATATTTTACTAAGTATTTTAAGCATTACCTCTACGGGCGTAAGTTTATTTTGCGCACGGACCACAGCTCGCTGAGATGGCTGACCAACTTTAAAAATCCAGAGGGACAGCTTGCTCGCTGGCTTGAAGTGCTGTCCACGTATGACATAGAGATCCAACATCGACCAGGCAAGCTACACCAAAACGCCGACGCGCTTAGTCGTCTTCCTTGTAAGCAATGTGGATTCAAAGTAGACTGGGATAAGGAAAAAGAAGAACCCAAAGTAAGAACTGCAACAATAGACGCCTCAGTTATTCAAGAGACTTATCTCCATAGGGTCCAAAGAGAAGACAAAGAAATTGTTCTTGTAAAACGTTGGATGGATCAGGAAAAGAAACCATCATTTAGAGAAGTTGCTAGTCAAAGTGCATTTCTACGTTCTCTATGGTCACAGCTAAGTTTACTAACCATTCAAGACGATTTATTATATCGGAGAACCATTAACCAAGAGACAAAGATGGAAAAGCTCCAGATAATAGTGCCTATGTCTGAGAGAAGGCATATTCTAAAGGAATACCATGACAAGCGTACTGCAGGTCACCTAGGTATAAACAAAACCATCGCCAAGATAAGAAGTCAATTTTATTGGCCAGGGCTTAACAAAGATGTTCGTCGGTATATAAATGGATGTGACATCTGTGCCAGAAGAAAGCCATCATTTACTAGCCAGAAAGCGCCGATGCAAATTGTTCAGAATGGATTCCCCATGGATAGAATAGCAACAGATATTATGGGGGAATTGCCATTGACAGAATCTGGAAACAGATACATACTGGTAGTTTCAGATTATTTTACTCGCTGGACTGAATGTTTTCCAATGCCAAATATGGAATCAAAAACTGTGGCAAAGATTCTAGTTGAACAAGTCATCACTAGATTCGGAGTACCCTATACAATACACTCAGATCAAGGCCGTCAATACGAGAGTGATTTGTTCCGTTCGGTGTGCGAACTACTGCAAATAGAAAAGACTCGCACTACACCCTACCATCCGCAGTCAGATGGTATGGTGGAAAGGTTTAATCGAACTCTAGAAGCCATGTTAAGTTCCTGCGTGAACAAAAATCGTACAGATTGGGACGAACAGTTGCCGTATGTCATGATGGCATATAGATCAGCGGAGCATGACACCACTGGCTTCTCCCCAAACTACCTTATGCTTGGTAGAGAAGCGACAACGCCTCTAGACCTCGTATACGAAATGGAGGTACAGCGAAAGCCAATTCCACAGAATAGATGGGCCTGGTTGCTTCAGGAGAGACTGGAAGAAGCACACCGTATTGTGAGGGAAAATACTAGAGGGGAAATGATGCGTCAAAAACGCTACCATGACAAGAAGTTACGGTGGCAGAGATTCTCTCCAAGAGACCACGTTTACGTATTCTTTCCTCGCAGACGTATGGGTACTACGCCAAAGCTGACAAGCTTTTGGCAAGGACCTTTCGAAGTTCTAGAAAAATGTTCCGAATTCACGTACAAATTATCTTGTGGTAGTAAAGGGTCGCCACAGGTGATACATGTAGACAGAATGAGGTTGGTTAAACCTCAGATTCTGTCTGGTGAGGTAGAACTAAGTGATTCTGGTGATGTCGACCAGAATGAAAATCTCACGTTACAACAAGATCAGTTAGAAGAGTTGGACTTTGATAGAGAGGGTGTTAATGATCCAGAGATCAATCAGAATCCCCAAAGATCTAGTAGAAGCAGACGGACTCCTGCTTATTTATCAGATTATGTAGTAGATCTTTGCTAGACTGGTTATTGATGTAGTATATGTATATACAGCTTACTTGTCAAAGGAATTGACAGCATTCGAATCATTGTAAATAAGAAAAACGGTCTATAATATGTCTCTTTGTTTTATTTTCCTATGCAAGCGAGGACACTTGAATCTGAGGCGTGGGTAATGTAACGGAAATAGATAATTAAAGGAAGGAGACAGGGCGTTCCGAAGGGACTCTGAGCTCGTAAAACGCCAGGTTCCCAGACATTCCGAGTGGGTATGTCACGTGATATACTCATAGTATATATAAGGCGTCGAGACTCGATAGAGTCAGTTTCTGATGCGGTTACTGATGCGATAAAGTGCCAGAGAAGAAGTCCGGAAGGCCTATATAGTTTGAGATAGACAACAGCGGTAAGTCTGTTCATAAGTCATAATTGCTATGCGATGTGCAGAACAGGTTTTACCCAGTAGTATGTAACAGTCTACGTGAGCGTTGCATAAACGGACTTTCTGTATTAATCTAAGAGTAACCTGTCGCTTCTGGGAGAAGCGACGTGCTGGCGCGTTGGTTGTTTCTTTGTGGCGCTTCTGGAAGTCGCTTCAGAGATAGAAGCTCAACTGATTAAGAGGCGGTTTAATTAATTATTTCGTTTATTTGCGTGCTAGGGAAGCACCCGATATCTGTATATTTTGCATATGTAAATAAGTTTCAGTCAACAATCAAATTCCTCAGCAAGGTATCTGAGGGGGCCCTAGACCCAGAGAAAAATCATATATTATATGTGTTAGGCAAACACGTTACACTTTAGACTATACCCAACACACATGTCCTAATTTTCACCGCACCTCAAACATGTCAAAGTTACTCAATCAGGATTGGATGAAATATTTCCCTCATTCTTTATAAAAAAAAAAATTAATTTTATGTTTATTGTGCGTTCTTGATAAACATTTAGACGCTCTTTTTAATATACTATTATATTAATTTTAAATATTTTTTATTTAAACTCCGCAGAAACGCTCAGCGACTTCAAACTTTCATATCATATAACCGACCGCCTCCTGGCGGCCGGTAATAACCTCGGGATTTATTAACTTTGAATGGTAAGAATTATTCCTTTATCGTTGACTTTAAAAATGACTTTTATACTACCAGTGCATGATCAATAACTTTGTACAAAGGTATGTAGCAATTTAAGGTTATATACATGTATTTGATTTGAATATTTCATTCTTAAGGCAACACAGTTATATTTATGCTTTCCATATGATAATAAAGCAAATTAAAAACTGAGTTTCCCGCAGCTCTGTTATTATTCAGATTGAATGAAGAAGCAAGTATGAGTATTGTTGTAGATATGTCATTTATTGATGACATAAATGAAACACATGAAATTTTGGAGATCCTATGACTCTCTACAATTAGTATCTACACCATGTTATGGATCTCCCAAAAATTAAAATGACATCATGACAATACTCAAAAACACAAATTTATCATATCAAACATTTAAGCTGAAAAATAAGGTGGCAACAAACAATAGGCCATAAAACAAACTAAAGTATGAAATACATTTACATCCCAAATTAAAGCTTAACCTAAGGGATGGTTGTATGGGGTGGTGGAGGGTATGCTTTTCGTACAAAAAATAACGTGTACCAACACTTGATGCATCAACAGTGATGACAATCACGTGACATCTGTGACAATATCTAACGTCTAATTACCGCAAAACCCCGAAACCTGAGCCTATGCATTACCTAACTTTGTTAACCCTGAAACCTGTGATATACAAAAATATATTACAAACACTACATTCTAACCACAGAAATGTAAAATTATAAATGAATGCATAAAACATATTATTTACAATAATATTACACCTTGATTCAAGTATTCACTTTATTTGTGAAATATTAATCATCAAACAATATGTTGATTTAAAAATGAAATTTCTTTACAGCATGGTGTTGGTTACATCATCCGTATTTTCAAATTCCCACATTCAAAAGACCCGCCATTGGTGAAGGCAAACGTGTACGTAAATACTATTACTCTTCAATAATATTGTCATAGTAATTATTTTTCTGCTTTTTTCAATGCAAATGAGGCAAGACATTGATCATCTTAAAGATACATTAGATGTAGAACGCTGATACAAACACAATTTTCCTTATCTTTACAGGTTGTGCTATTCTTTTCGAGGGGCAGATTCCTTATCAGCCTTTTCAGTTCATGTGATTCTAACTAAGTCTTGTAGATCCGCCGCTCTGTTTGACCTATACAGAGAACATAGGATTTCTGTGATTCTGTTCTTTTAAAATTCAGTGAATGGATAAGACGCCGTTTTCAACCTTTAAAAACCCGGTGACTTGAAAGAAAATAAATTAAAACTTGTACCGAGAATGGAATTTAAATGTGATTAACATATTGAATATGGGTTTATATTAAAGGTTCAAAAATTAAATATAATTTGTGTTTATTTCTTTTAAAATATAAATATATCATTATTTAGTGAGAAAAAGTAAAATTTCAGGAAAAATTCCTTTTTAACCTCGATTTGAATGTTTTGAAAACGTTTTAAAAACCAAACAAATTAAATGTGAATAAAACATTTTTGAAAATGTTTTTGTTACATTTTAAAACAATATTATGATAACATTTGTTGAAATATTTTGTAAAATGTTTTAAAAACATTTTTAAAAACCATACAAAATCACGTGATTAAAACATTGTTGAAAAATGTTTTTGTAACATTTAAAAAAATATTCCGGAAACATTTGCTGAAATATTTCACTAAAATGTTTTAAAAACGTTTAAAAAACCATACAAATTCACGTGATTAAAACATTATTGAAAATGTTTTTGCAACATTTTAAGAAAATGTTCTGACAACATTTTGCTGAAATATTTCACAAAAATGTTTTAATAACGTTTAAAAAACCATACAAAATCTCGTGATTAAAATATTTTTAAAAATGTTTTCGCAACATTTTGAAAATGTTTTAAAAACATTTTAAAAATAAAACATTTTCAAAATGTTTTTGTGTTAGCTGGGATAACGTTTCTTTTTTGACTATATTTTTTAAAAGATAATCTTTTCTAAGACACAATGGTTTCTTTGACTGTATTTCTAAAAAAAATAATCTAATTTTTTGGGAAAGATTTACTCCCTTGGCAGCCGCTGGACTAAATGCCCGATGTTGTCGTCCTCACTGGTAGGGGGTGGCGGTCTTAAGGGACGTGGACGTTGTAATCTGACCCCGCGGGGTGCCCTGAAGCCGCGGGTGGCCACGGTACTGGACATAGGGGGCCTCCGATCCCTTCGTCTGCAGAGGGGACAGCAGCCTAGGGGTGGTCTCTGGGTGACCAGCACCTCCGAGCACCGGTAACAGGCGGGCCTCTTCCGGCACTCACAGCATACGTAGTTGGAGGGCTGATCCTCCTCTAGGCATACTGTGCATCTCTCAATCCGGGCCTCGGGAAGCTGGATGCCCCAGACTGGAATTGGGCCCCTCTGCACTGGCGAACTGGTTGGGGGTACTAACCGCTCTTCCTCCCGGGACTGGTTAGGTGCCCAGCTGTCGTTCACGGGGGGCTCCCAATCCGAATCAGAGTCCCAATCTCCGGCCGCTCCCTGGGGACTTTGACTGGGCGACAAGGTGGGGGTAGGCGGTCGACGAGGGGGGGACGGGCTCCTAGGAGTGATGATCGGCGCGGGCGATGGGTTCCTGAAAGCCTCTGGGCTGGAATATCGCTCTGCCACAGCATCGTCTGCCCGTCTATAAGGGGTGGATCGTCGCCTTCTCTGTCTCAGCCTAGGTCTTCGCTGCCTCTGTACCCTTATCCCCTCATCTCTCGCTAGGCCCAGGGTAGCTATTGGCCATCTTGTTATCTCACGCCCGGTGGTGACGTCCCTCACGATCCAAACCGCTTCGACATAAGCACCGTTAACTAGGAAATATCCAGAAAATCTCCAGAAGCCATCGTGACGCACAGAAAATCTGGTACTAACGAATGACGCCGACTGCTGGAGAGCGTCTGTATTTATGCACAGAGCATGGACGTTAAAGAGAGCACCTAGATGGCGAGAGCCGAACTATCATGGCGAACTGAAATTGTGTGTGATTTGTGCTTTGGGACTTATATATTTTCATGGATTATTGAGTATGTATTCATAGTAGGATTCCATCATGATACAGGTCTAAACAAGGAAATTTTCCTGCTTCTTTTCATACTAGAATTGATACATGACATGCATCCGTCGGGGAAAAAAGAGTAAAAAACCTCGAAGCGACGAGGCGAAATCCAGTGACCCGAGTGTATAAAATAAGCCTTTTAAGTCTTTTTAGAGGGTGAGATCAGGAAAACTCATGTTGGTTAGGGAGAAGGGACCTAGGGAAGAGTGCCGATATAGTTTTTATTTCAAAAGAATTATGATCAGGATAAAAATCAAGCTAAAATAGGTTTACCTATAGAAACAATGGGGGTCAGAGGTCACGGATTTTCATATAATCATACTATGAGATCCATAAGGATTCTTGGAATCTAACCTTTATCTGACTGATATTTTAAGAAAAATAGAATGTCATGAGATTAAAAACAATTCGTATTTACTTTTTACATCATGTACGAGTCTTGATGGTTTTTTTTTTACCAAAATCGAAAACTGTAGTGACACTGGGTGTCAACAACGTATGACATACACATCCCCTGATTTTTAAAGTAACCAAATGTTTTATGAAAGAAAATTTTACATGAAAAGATTCGTACTGCTTTGAAAATCATTCGTATTTACTTTATAGATCATGATCCACTCTAGATTTTTTTTATTTGATCAAAAACCATACATAGACTGCGCGTCTAAAATGAATCTAAGATGGCGTCATAAATAACGAAAGACTGACGTAGTTTTACATGATTTATTTCTTTAAAAAATAACAAAGCTTCTAAGTGTCGAATTCTCCTCGACGGATCTGGATTTAGAAAGTCTATTGTGGATACTGAAAATTACAATCTTACATGTGAAAATTGCGGTAAAATATTTCCAAGGAATCAGGTGGTGGTATGTGTTTGATTCATTGAAACTCTAGCTAGTCTTTGAGGGAAGGATAACATTACGGTTAACTGTACGCGGTGAACGAGGAGGCTACTCGAGGTAGCCACACGTCTACCACAACGAAGACTGGACGGCGCACTCAGACACGCCACTGACTGGACTGTCGCTCGTGTGGTTACATGTATGATGTTAGCTATAGTAGGCAGATCATATCATATTTAGATACTGATAGTAAATGGTTCATCTGTTTTTAAACATCTCTAATATTTAACATCAGAGACATGGCATCTTAAAATTGCATTTAGTTAGTTTGACATTTATTATGATGTATTTTCAATGCATTTTACCATTTATTATCAATACACATGGCTCCAGAAGTGTGTGGCAGGTCAATAGGGGATGCTTATTATTCCTGGGCACCTGATTCCATTTCTAGAGTGTTATGAAATCCACATTTTGTGCTATGTTCACAGATTTGTATGTTTGTAGATTTTTTGATTGATTAATATTACTGTTAATTATGTTAACCTATCTCATCTCATAACCAAAAAAGGAGAACTGTTCATATTTTTACTGGAAAAATTTTTTAAAAAATTCAAAATATTCTGAAATTTCAGATTTTTTAGCTGTAAATGTCTGAAATTTAGTTTCCTTTAATCTATGATACATCTATTAATGCTGATCAATTCCTGACAGCTGGTGCAAAGCAAGGCATATCATAGATTCGATGGATTTCTCACAATTTTAAACTTTCTCCTTTATCGATGAATGACAAGTGTGATTCACACAATTTAAAATACATTTTCTTCGCCATAAAGAAAATTTCAAATCTTTGAAAGCGCTCACTTGAATCTTGTGGTTATTTTTGTGACGTCAGATAGCTTGCAGTACTCTATGACAGTGGCGGACTAAGAAATCTCTGCTTAGCTTTGTTGTCATAGATGCACTTGATTTTAGTCTCGGGGTATCATATTTCATGGGACAAATTAACGAGAGATAACATGCCAAAGAATAGAATATTTCAAATGATTTCAAATTCACATTTATCACGAGTTAATTTGTAGCATAAAAATAGACAACAAAGAAAAGTTCAATAAATAGCCACAGAGTAAAATCCAGGACTAAGTCCGTGACGTTGGACCAGTTGTTGTCAGATATTAATATATCAATAGAAGACGTAGATTAAAGTAAGCATTAACAAAACACATGGACTCTTTAAATGTCTAATTTGAAATGCATCAGGTGTTTATTTCTTTTACATAAGAAACAAACAAAGAAGAACAACTTTATCTAATTGCATTATCTTATAATCATCTAAGAAACACATCAAGACCATTTAATTTAGTCAGAGATCAATGGAAAAGATTTTTTCACTTAATTTATTTATAAATTAAGACACAATCGATGCATTTAATTTCATAACTATTTTTGAAGCATAAGACGTCTTTTGTATTTAATGTTTAAAGTCTGTAGTACAATAGGAATAAGTAGTGACCTCTTCATGAAATGATGATAAAATTAGTGTTCTCATTGTAGTCTCCACTTAATTTCTCCTTAGATTACACATGTTTAAGAAGGCATTCAATATACTCATGTTTCGATATAAATTAAGATTAAGAAAATATTTGATAATTCATCAAAATTATGTTTAATGACATGATAGATTACAGCTGGACACAAAATAAAAGTTAAAAGACCATCTTTGGTTCAAACATTTTTATACCTATTCTTTGCAAAATTGCAATTTTATTTTTTAAAAATTCTATTCACTCACAAAATATTTATATGATCGATTTCTAGAAATCGACATTATAATTAATTTAAATATTTTTCCATAATTGAAAATAAGATCAGTACATTATTCATGTTAAAAGATCTATCATGAAAAGTTGAATTTCTTTGCGTAGAATATATCATGGTAAACTCTAATATATTAGCTCTATAATCATGAATGGATTTTATCTATTTGAAAGACATCTTTGATATACATCTACCTCGAAACTATCAATTATATAAATATGTAAAAATGTAAAAAAATTTAAAGTGTCATGTCAATTCTAATTCTGTAATACATCTAAATGTGCACCTATTATGTCAAACTAAAAGTACAAAACAAGACAATGCATATCACTGCAAATGAAAATTTATACATAGATAAAATCTATACTGACAGGGGCTTACATTTTATCTTACCCTTTAACAGTATATTACGCAATACGTTTAACGCTACCAGCAATTTTGAAAATAAAAACAAAAATCACAATTACCCGTGTGTTACAGAAAATGAAAATTTTTCACTTTAAAGTCGAATTTTCTTAAGTTTTCGGTGTTTAGAGGGGGTTGTATTATGCATGCCAATGGGAAAATTGATTGTTTTTACCTTTCTTTAAAATTATTACATACTGTAGCATTAAAGGGTTCTTTTAAAACAAAAACGTTAATCCTTTGTGATGTCCAATATTTCAAGGTTTACTTCAAATGCTCTAATTGATTTAATTTGAAGTGAAAAGGGCTTAATGCAAAAATGACGCCGTTTATGCAAATTGTAAAACGTGTATTTTAAAAAAATGCAAAATCATTATTTTTTTTAAAGAATATGTACTTATATTTCGTACCTATAATTTTATATTATAATTTAAAAACAAAATCTACTTCGGATACATCTGTATCCACAAAGAATACCAAGACCAGAGATATAAGAGAATTAGAGAAGCATCGAAAATAGGGAATGGGTAAAGTGAAAGTAACATTTAACATTAACAATTGCTAATACCAGAAAAAAAGATATATTCTAAATTGAGTCTTTATATTATAAAATTCAGTGAAAAAAATGCTACAATGATTGGCTTTAAATTTTTAATACATGTAAAAACCTGCGTCTGTTCAGTGGAGGAGACAGATGGTTAACCACACCTATTTGTTTGAGGATTTAAAGCTGAACAGTAACCTAGATCATGATTATGATGACCAATGATTTGGCAGAAATTGAGAGACGTAGTAAGGACTCTGCAGATAGATTTATTTCTGGTTGGAACATTATAATTACTTTTTCAGAGAATACAAATTCCATCTTATCTTAACTTCATGCAATCAGACAACGAACAGTTAATACATTATATATGCATCGGCATCCCAATAGAGCAAAGATTTCAAATACAAAAAGATAAAAAGTGCATTTCAAATAGACTCATTTAAGAAAGATTTTAGACAAATGAAATATAAAGACAAGAACATATATAAATCAAGATCAAAGTCCACCGAAACAAAACAAATCTGGAGCGGAGCTGACGCGGAACTCTAAAAACATCTGAGGTGGGATCAGGTTCCACAGAGGAGTAAGCATCCCCTGTAAACTGGTTACACTCGTTGTGCGCTCCTTGTCTTGAACACAGAGATGTAGGCATCCCCTGTCATAATTTGGAAAACGGGAAAAACTTTGTAGACAAATGCTTGCGTAAATAATGATCTAAATATTAATATGAAAAGCGACATTTTGCATTGTACTCAGTGATAAATTGTATTTCTTGACATGGTATATCAAATATACATTAAGAAAACATTTTAGATAGGTGAAAATTGTCATTCTATGAAGAATTTGTTTCAGACGAGATTTTGTTGAAATGTGTCTTTCCTAAAGAAGATTTATTTCAGAAATTAAAGATTTTAGATACACTGTAAGTGAAATACGTGCTCTTAATTTGCATTGTTTAATAGATTTTTGATCTTGAATACTGTTCGTCATCTCCATAATTATGTTTCATTTTGCAAGTTTTCTATTTATTAACCTTAAAACTATACATAGCTGTGTTCAATTCCTAGTACTAACAAAATATTTTTTTCCATTTTGATTTATAGTTAGCGAATGAATTGAATGTATTCCTACAAAATATACTTGCCTAGTTAAGGTCAAAATTGATGTAAATCCATTTGTTTTATGTTTATTTGAATTGCCACGAAAATAAAGTTTTTGAGTTTATTTTGTTAAAGTTTACACGTTATCACTTAACAATAGACATTCCCTTTCATATGGCGACACGATATACTTATGAAAGTGAGCTTGAAATAATAGATACCACAGAGTCCGACACATCTGTTTCATACTTGGATCTTTAACTAGAAAAAAAACGTTAATGGTAATCTAACAACAATGCTTTATGATAAAAGTTACGACTCTTGCTTTTCAATCGTTTAACTCATTTACTTATATGCAGCAGTATACCCTTAGCACCTGCATAGATAATTGAAATCTCTATGTATGAACAGATTCTAAAACGATGACAAACAAGTCGATGAAACAAGAGTATCAACATTTTTTGTTCAAAGCGATCATTTTGTAAGTTCTATGGTCAATACAATGATCTTGGCAGCAAACACAATATATTTTTAAGTCAAATGCTGACTGAAGATTTTCACACTTATTTGCTTTGCCATTATTTATATTCTAAATTGTCATTGTTACAGGGAGCACACGGCGTATGTAACAGCAGGGGATGCTTACTCCTCTATGGCAGCTGTCCAACGTACCTTTGATTTTTGAAAAGGACCAATTTTTTTCGTCCAAGTTTGTATTGTTTGAATGGACTTTTGAATTTTTTTTTCATATGTTTCATTCTGATTTTCAACATACAGTGAAAAGTGGCTGTTTTAAGTTTTGTCCATGTGTTGCATTCATTATTTTTTCATATTGGCAGTCTACTAAGTATAAAAGAGTAAAAAAAGAGTGATATATGTTGTGAAAAAAATTAATTTTCACTCCAAATATCGAATTTCCTCGGACAACAGTTATGAAAGCTTCTCAAAATAGAACAAACTCACTTTTTTCTGATATTTCAGTAAAACCTCTGATTAAACGCCTGTTCATACTTGTACATACTTTGTAAAGGCGTACCCAGGGACTATTGATAAGCCATCAATCGCTCACGCAAGTAAACAAAAGGTTTCATAAAGAGGGTACTAGCCGAATTCACCCGTACTTTTTCTGAGATAAAAGGGTCTCTGTCAAAGGGTGTCAGATGAATATCAAAACGTGTCACGTGACACGTTTATGTTTATCTATAATGAGAATTTTAAAGAACAGAAATAAATTTGTAAAAAATTGATAGATGATTCACATTAAGTATACAGTTTGTCCCCTATTTTTTGCGGTTTACTGTAATACCCTTTAAAAATAGAGTTTTGAATAGAATAACATTTAAAGAAGAACTATTTTAAGGGTTTCATTTTCTAATTATTTACAGATGACACAATACGGTAGTCAAGGGTTCAAATTTTCTCTCAATAAACTTTTCAATGCGTTTCCTGTTTTCAGATATTTATATATTTCAAGGGTAAATATTACACAGCACTTTTAATACCTGAGCATATGTTAAGTTTAATCATACCCTTTTTCATGCTAATTTACGTCATCTTAGACACTTAAACAATGAATTATTTACACTTGAATTAATAAAAAAGTACGATTAAAGTGGACCAGATATTTTCTCATTTATCTTTGCTTTATTGATCTATTTGGTGCAGCGTACCCCTGTTTTTGGTAAATCTGATATAATATTGGACAGTTTTAAAATTTGATACACTGCTGATATTGTACTCCGTCTGAGCAAAAATAAATATTTGAAATTCAACTTGACATTTAACTGCAGACAGTAAAAAAATATCGGCAAAATGCATTTAGAATGTTTTATGCTATTTTAATATCTTCAAAATATCTACTCATTAGATTTATTAAGAATCATGCTCAAAATCAGATTTATTGAATTTCTTCTAATTATTAGCTTTTCACGCCTTCAAATTACTTTGACAATGGAATTGCACTAGAGCAATTGGCGAGTACCAGTCACAAGACTTCTCAGTAATTGATGTTCCATTTCGCAGAGAAGCGCTAATACATGTTAATTATTATTCATGTTTATCAATAAAAAGCTTTAAGTATAGAGGTTTGATTGTTTGATAAAAGTGTAAGAATTATCTTTTTTGGTCACATAGTGGAAAATTGCGTCGATACAAATACAGGAACTATATGAATTGTTGGATGTTTGAAGAATATTTGTGGTTTCCACTGATAAAAATAAACCTTGATTTGGTGCAACTGTTAACCTTTCTCTTAATTCTAATTTGACTTTATACAATTATTTTAAATAGGCTACAATTAAAGTGATATCAGAAATATTTGTTATTTTTAATTTTATCTAACTAACGTATTTAAGGATTCATAAATATTGAATTTGTTCTGCAGCAATGTTATTAGGGTTGGATTAAAGTAAAATTACAGGTGTTCTGAGAAGAGCAATTAGGACCATAATACTCACTCGAGTTACTATGACACACCTGTTCTCAACCAAAGAATGATTTAAAATAAATAATATTCATCATGACTTTGCTGTGTGTTCTTGAATTTTTTTTAAAAGTCTTTACTTATATACATAAATCTTTGATCGTCGATTGAGGCCCCGCTGGGAATTGTCTTTGCAAAGGAATCGTCTCAAAGCTCAGATCTTCATAAAAAGTTTATTGTGAGATAAATTGAACTATCTATCTCCCCTTGAAAGAGGACCAAGCCCTTCAAATTAATCTTAACATGAACCCAAGATACTTTGTGGCAAGTTTGGTTGAAAATGACCCAGCGGTTCTTATGAAGAAGTCAGAACAATGAAAAGTTTACAGAGAGACGGACAACTTGTAAAATCAGAAAAGCTTACCTTGGTTTAACATAAAGATTGAACTTTATTTCATATTGTATTTGCATCTTCACTTCTTCATCTTTTTGTATATGGTAAATGTTTATTCCCTCAAATGATTATACAAAACAACATGAAAATTCAAATGACCAACAAAAAGTAACAAAACAATCATAATAAACCACGTATAAACTATCTTCCTAATTGTTTTCGCGACTTCACAATTTCAATTACATTTCGTACATGGAAGAAATTGGCACTACTAACCTCATCGGTTTGGTTGTTTAAAAAGTCAATGTAGAGATATTCTAAAGAACTATATGCGGTATATTGCATATACTTGCCCCCTCAAAAGTCAAATTTTGAAAACTTCCTGAAATGTGCTGAATTCAATAAATTGTATGAGAAATATAAATTATCAGAACATATTATAGTTTCAAAGCAGTTTATTCACAATTTTTGTTTTTATGACGTCACAAACTAGTCCGATTTTATATCCTTTTTCAGAAAGAGGACAAAATGGACAAAATTTCAACAATTTTAGCTTTAAAATTAATAGAGCGCAAGTTTGTTCAGGAACAATATTTCATTGATATTATCATTCTACACATTATATCAAAATATTGATCCTGAACACACATGCGCTCGGTGACTTTTACTCAAAATATCGACGAAATATGTACATTTTTCTGTAGAATTCATAAAAAACAGACATTTACGTCATGTTTTTGACGTCATTACGTACAATTGACGTCATTACTTTTGAAAATATTCAGCGCTTTGAAGTCAGCATATACTCCCCTGTTTAAGAACTTAATTAAATATACTTCCATCAAAGTTTGATTTGGGAGGCAAATATTGGTTATTACCGAATAAAGTTCTTTGTTTATGATGAAACACAGTTTATTCTTGTCGACGAAGAATTTTTGAAAATAAACCAAGGAAATGGCACAACTGTCGGGGCTTCATGACTGACGTTTTCATAAAAATTGTTATGACATATATTTACGATATTTTGTTTGCCCAATGATAATAAAAATGCACATGGCGGGTGTAATCAGTCAATAGGGGATGCCTCCTCCTTCATGACACCCGATTCCATCTCTTATGTATTTAAGCGTACGCATTTATTATAATTCCAATTTGCATTCTTTCAACTATCTTTTGTGTATGATTACTGAGTCAACCAATTATATTTATAGTTAAAGCAACATATATCAAAGAAGCAGGTTCAAGTAAACTTAAGTTGAAGAAATGAGACAAAAAATGTACTCGATGTCAAGTTGACACCTATTTCATCAACATCACCCCCTTGCAGCATGCTCTTTGCATGAAAGGAGCCATATTCATTTTCATATTAAAACGGATTACTAATTAATACATTAATTAAACCATGTGAAAAGTTCAGGTTGTAAACATAAGTACTCTTGGTAGTGTTATTTATCTAGAAAATATCTTAAATGCATTAACCCCGTAAAAAAATTAGTATGTACGATCTCACCGACTTTGTGCAAACATTTTCATAATTTATATAAATGTTTAAGTACATGTATACAAATCTACATTTGAAATAAAAAATGTCCATCATTTGAAATTACGTTCCAGAACACCTTTTGATTCAATATATTTCAATAATCTAAACATAGCTATATATGCGCCGAAGATTGTATGGTTTTAAATATTAAAGTGCGTTTTCAACAAACAACTAAATAATTATCTAGAGTTTAAATTCAATAGAGATATATAAAGTATATTGCGTTTTTATTTGAAATAAATCCGGGTGTTGGCTTGCGATAATTAATAGTATTAGCTTTATTGCTGTCAGATACAGGCCATAGAAGACTGGTGTTGACACGGTATGAAAATTAAGTCAAGACATTTACCGACATTTGAGATAACAGTTTAAAGAACCTGGTATTATATCATCTAATGAGAAATTCAAGCAGTCATTCATTGCAACAAGAATTTAACCGAATAAGCAGGAAAGTTTTGTCCTTATTGGGCTGATAAACAGTTATAGAAAAAAGAATATAGTTTTCGCTTACTGAACACTTTTTTTCTTAATATAGAGACATCGAAGGATAAAATTATACAATAGGTAACAACAATGTCTTCGTTTGTAACGTTCATTATATAAATTGTATTTTAGAAGATCTTGGATTTAATTCTACAAGTGGTAATCCAACTTATGCTCATAGTTCCCTAACTAAGGAAGAAATTCTTCAAAATCATATGTCAGTTTTGAATATTTTTAATGTCCCGAAGAACCAAAATGAATTTGAACTACCATAGATATGTTGGATTCCGAATCTTCATAAGAATCCTTGCAAACAAAGATACATTGCGGATTCCAGTAAATGTTCAACCAAGCCTCTTTTTTTACTCCTCACTAAAATATTGACAGTAGTGAAGGAACACTTCAAGAGTACTGTGGAACAATATATATTCAGAAAGTGGTGTGAATCAAATGTGGATACTCAAAAATTCCAAAGAACTTTTGGACAATTTAAAATCAAAAGATTTAACCAAAATCAAAAGCTAAAAAACTTTCGACTTTTCAACTTTGTACACAACCGTTCCCAACAATAAATTAAAGTCCAGGTTTTTTTTTAAATATCATTGACATCTGCATTTTTAATAAAAATGGAACTCGTAAATTTATTTACCTGGTCATTGGTCATTTGCAAAATTGTTTTGTTAAAACACATAATCATTGCACACACAAGTTCTCCGAAGTTGACATCAAAAAGATGCTTGTCGAGTTTCTGATTGAAAATATCTATGTGGTTTTTGGATACCAGGTCTTCCAACAATCTATTGAAATTCCCATAAATACCAATTGCGCTCCGTTATTAGCAGACCTATTTTTGTATTTATAAGAAGGAGAATTTGTGCAAAATCTAATGCCTGAAAAGAAGAAAACACTTGCTGTGGCCTTCAACTCGTCATTTAGATATATCGTCGACGTATAGTCAATTAACAATGGTAATTTCCATTCCTATGTCGATTCGATATATCTTTGTTAGTTTGAGAAAATACTACAGAATATGACACATCTGTTTCATACTTGGATATTTTACTTGAAAAAAGACAAGCTCTATGATAACATTGATGATTTAACTTTTCTATCGTCAACTTCCCTTACTTATGCAGCAATATACCTTCATCACCTGCATACGGAGTTTATATATCTCAGTTGATTCCATACGCAAGAGCTTGCTCTATATATGAACAATTTCTAAAACGAGGTAAATCATTGACAAACAAGTTGATGAAACAAGAATATCATAAGTCTCGTTTAAAGTCATCATTTCTTAAGTTCTATGGTCGATACAATGACCTTGTCAGTAAATACAATTTATCATTGAGTCAAATGCTGACTGGCGTTTTCAAAACTATTTATACACTGATTTGACGACGGATTTTCCCGTTATTTCCCGATCAAGACAAGGAGCACACGGCGGGCGTGACCGCTCGGCAGGGGATGCTCTCTCCTCCAAGGCACCTGATCCCACCTCTCATGTTTTGGACGTCCATGCTTGCTCTGCTCCTATTTTATATTGTTTTATGGACTTCCATATCATTCATTGAAATTAATTAAAAAATATTTTGCAGAGATAAAGTGTGTATGTGAGGGTGAGGGGATGATTTAAGAACCAGTATGTATTGATAAGAAAAGATCAAAAGCAGTGATATGTAATATAACTTTTATAATGGAATAGATGGAGACAACGAACAGTATTCAAGCTCAATAAAGTTTAAAAAGGTTGAAAGGATTTCAATTTTCGGGTTTCTGATCTTTATATATTACATGTAAAGAAAATTTTATCTTATTTTAATATATGAATTGATTTTTTTATTCAATGTTGGGATAATAAAAATATAAACAAATCAAGTTTATTTAATTTTATGTATTTAAGTACCTGAATATTAAATTGCACAAAGTGATTCCGACAAGGAATTAAGTATGGTTTATACAGTAATGTTGCCCTCATCTAAGGGTTTCCTACCCATCTAAAAACGTTTGTAAAATTCATTTCGTTGGACAAGTTTCATTTTTTTGGCATTTTAACCATATTGATATTTTACATGATTCAAAACAAATGCAAGTGCACAATGATAACTGAAGAAAACAGGAGTTGAATGAGTTTAAAAACACATATTCATTTCTGCACATCTCTATACGTAAAAAAATATCTCAAACATAATTATTATAAAAACAAGTAGGTGCAAAATGTGTGTTTGCTTCTGGACTAACGTGTACAGTTATCTGTGTAGCGTGGTAATGCAATAAACCCACGTGGTTAGCCAGGTGCAAATATAGCCGCCCACGTCATTATACAATTACAAAAATCACGTGATAAGCTACCTCCTTATATGGATTTATTTACTACGCGACGTATTTATGAATGAAAGATAAACCCACAGGTAGACCTGTGTAAAGGGCTATATGACTGGGTCTGTTTTCAAACAAATAAGATATGATACTTCACTTTATTTTTGTTGGAGATACGGGGGTTCCAATATACATAGGGTTTGGCCAAGGACAATAATTTTAAAGTGCCACCTAATTTGCTGTCTAACTTAACCTACATATTATGATCAAATATTTTGATAACAAACCATCCCGAACTTATACAGATGACTTGCAGAAGGAAGATTATATAAAGAATCAAAGAGAAAGCCGAGGATCTACTAATTCCCGTGTAAACACTGAATAACCTGTCTCAAGATTATGCTGCGGTACGTAATGAAGACTGCATGCAATGGACCAAAATGTTCACTACAAAACACACTTTGAAATTTATAAGAAAAAGTACGAAATAGAAAATTAAGAAAACATGAAATATCTTTAATCTAGAATGACTCAGCCAGAGCCTGAATGTTGTTCAAAATGAGGTACATGTATTACCTTTGGTCATTTATTTCGAAAAGAATCCATCTAGAGAATACATGTAATCCCAACATCTCAACATCTTTGAGTTAAAGAAAGATAATTATTATAAATTCTGCAGAAGATTAAGCCAGACTATCCATTGGTCATATGTGAAAAATAGCACCTAGACAATTTGTCAGAATGGGTTAAAAGTGTAAGATATAAAGGTGCATATTAAAAAGTTTTGTCAAACAGTTAATAGAGGCAAAATGAAAACCACCTATCCTGATTTTAGTAAAACAGGTACTATGAAAAAGAATTGAATTCGTAAAGATTACATGCACAAAAATCAATATATACTGGTCCCAGCTGACAAAAAGAGGAAAGAACTATTGAATTTTAGAGGAACTTTTAAATTATTTAATTTAACAAGTGCTATTTCAATGCATACTATGTTTCCTTTCTAAGAAGGAAATTCTTCGAAAGTATATGTCTTTTTTTTTATTAATATCTAAGGTATTCCCAACAAAAAACTGAAATTTGAATTACCAAACCTAAAGTAGATTCTTTTACATTAAAAAAAAACTTAATATATAAAAATAGCGCTTCCTAATAAATGTTCTAAGCATCAAATTCCTTAACACATTACTGAAATATTAACAAAGTGGAGAAGCTTTAGGAGTATTGTATATATACATCAATTCGAGTAAAAGTGTTACACAAATTTTATAAATTTACATTATACGGGGAATACCGTACAACAACATATTTGAAGAGTAAAGTTTATCAGTTGTGGGTAAAAAAGGAAAGGAATTATTAGAAAACTTGAAATCACACAGTTTTACCAAAATCAATAGAATTGAAACGTATAATTTTTCAACAGTTTACATGACCATTTTCCCGAAAAATTAAAGATAAGACTTTATAACAACAAAGACAACTACATCTTCAATTAAAAAAAAAAAGGAGATAGAAAATTTACATACCTTGTCGTTGGTCATCTTCAAACTCATTTTGTTAAAATAACATCTGCTCCGCTCCAATTTTGCATTGTTTTATGGACTTTTGAGCTTGAATAAACTGTTCGTTATCTCCATATATTTCATCTGATCTGCTTCTACGAACACGTACTTTGAGGTTGAAATTAAAATATGATTTGGTTTCTGATTGACAATTTTAAGAAGTTTTTGGAGGTCATGTTTTTAAAGAGTCTGTTAAAATCTGTCGGAATCTGCACGGATACTAATAGTGTTTCTTAATACCAGACATATTTTTGTGTTCATATAAAGCAATATTTATTCCATACTCATGAAAAAAGACTATTTGAATATCCATTTGACATTTAGATACACCTGCATGTATGATGTTTTATCAATTAAAATTTTCAGTTCCATTCTATTTCGATTCTTTAAATCGCATTGAACTCCAAATAGGACATCAAAAATTTCACAAATCTGTTACATATTTGAATCATTGACCAGATTAATACATTGATACTAAATTGAAAACTAAATTTTAAAATAATTTTTTTTTTATTTTCAGGTTCCTTTACATTTAGATGTAGCAATATGTGCATATAGAACTTCTGCCTCTCGGTTGAGTTGAGAAGCAAGTATCCGAAGCAAATAACCTGCTGATTCAGGGCGAACATAAATCTCTTTTAGACATTTTGCTAATTCTATGGTCGATACAATGACGTTGATTGCAAATACAATGTCTATCAGTCGAATGTTGAATGTGCCAAGCTAGGTTAAAACTTGAAAGTTTTAGTCCTAAAACAGCAATATTTGGACAGTCTAGTTGTTACATGTAGCATATTCATTCACTCTAAAATGTAACAGAAGATAAAATAAAAATTATCAAACCAATTTCTTTTGTGTTTTTAAGATGAATTAGATTTTAATTTCTTAAATTCAACATCATAAAAAATAATTAAAAAGACATATTGACAAATTTAATCTCTTAATTACATCACAAAAAGAAATGGTTTATGCTTTCATGCATATTAATATTTCGGTCAAATTCTAACCCTGAATTTCAGAGAAATATCTAAATTAATTTCTAAAAAATGAAGATCACTTTATAAAAGCAAAAACTTTATGCAATAAAAATATTTCTACGCAGGTAACATTACAAAATGTACACTTTGATTGATATTCATTATATTCTGGACATCTACTTTTCAAATAAATTATAAAAATTTAAAAATAAATTTGTCGAGATCGTCACAGACGATAAAGCTATTTGTTTTATTTCTATTTGAATACTTTAACCTGAATCCAAGATGTAGTGTCTGTACTGCAAGCATTGTTGACAGGTTTTAATTGACTCCTCGGGAACCTGGCGTCTATTGTACACATCTAAAAGAAGAGCGCGTTCCTTGATCTGTCAATGTCTATTGTATTCTAATGATGAATGGTGTTTACGACGCATCGTTAAGCAGCAAAATATAATGTCACTGCCACTGCTTAATACATTATTACAAATGTTCCAGGAAATCAAAATTTAATGAGAAATAAATATAAACAAATAAATGAGTTTTATTAATTTATTCAACAACTGAGAGATCGCGGGAATCAAAAGGTAGCAATAAAAGTATTCGTCTGAAATAATGACATATTTCTTTAAAAATCGTCCCCTCTGGCATTTTCTTAAACGAGGAAATGTATTTTAATTAATTCTGACATCACAAATATTTTTTAAAGAACTACTTTATTATCTTTAAATATTTCACAATATTCGGATGGAACATCTTCATTAAAATGGGCATCACGTTTTTGAAGGCGGCAGACGCCACGCAACTATATGTGAACTATTTTTTTTCTATATATGTAGCCTTGTTATATTAATAGTAACATTGTGTTGACTTTCGGATGATACGTAATTTTGTTTGTGTTTGTATGAACCTTCTAACCGATATCGCATTGAAGTGTTTAATTAACCCGCCATTCCTCCAAATGTCACCTCAGTTTGCCCATACCTGATTGGACTAAAACAATGACATGACTAATAACCGAAAACCAACGCCATGTACTTTAAGTTAGATACATGTGTACTAATGTTTTTGTTTACAGTGGTAAAAATTACATATATATTTATTTATTTCAATTATTTTTTTTTTCATTCTTTTATCGATACAGTTTGACAATTAAAACGTTATGAACACACAAACTGACATAAGTATAATTTCATGAACAACATAAAAATGCATTGATAATTGTTTTAATATATGTTCAATATGTCACGTATGAGAATTTATTATATTAAAATTTGCTTGATAATCTGAATGTATTCCTACCTATTTTAATTAGCCTGCATCAGTTCCTAAGGTCGTGATACAAAAATACATGACATGCATCGTTTCTGTACCGTGGAAGCATTTTTAAATATATACTTTATTGCCCTATAAATTTTATTCCACTAATTAGAAATTTAACCTTCTTAATTAACTGACTTAAATTAACTGAGCAGGTAAAAGAGATGATACAGCCATGCACAATTAAGTTAATAGATGCATGGATCACTTCCGATAATGAAAGCATGCAGTTTTCCCCTTGGTTAACAAGTGTACCTTTTATTATACGTCATAAAATTATGTAACAAAACCAAAACGCCTTGGTTGTTTGTTTGTTTTTTTTAAATTTGTTTTCTATTTAAATTGAATATAAAATATAGGTAATAAAATCGTGTAGCAGTACCATTTTAAGTTTAATTATTCCAAAGAAAAAATTAGAATAGTTCCATTTCATAATAGAAATTGTTTTAAATTACTGTCAATAAAAATATATATGGGATAAAAGGAAAAAATGATCTGTACATTTAATACCTTATTAAAGTGAATTTGTATATTTTGATATAAGATCAAAAGAGTTTAGATATTATATGATAAACAACAATGAATATATACATGTATATAATTACAATAAAATTGCAAGGATTAAATTCAAAAACGATCTTGTGCTACTTTTATTATTACATAAAAAGGCAAAAATGTCTGGCTATAACGTCAAGTCGATTGAAATTAATTGCAAGTTAAGGGTAGCTAATTGCAGCCTTTGACAAATGCACTCCTATCACCCTCTGAATCATGTTTTACCTTAAAAATGTAAACAGTCACCTCTACTCAGTGGCTAAGTGTATAATTGTCATAAAGCCCTTCATTATCAATCGTTGTTTACCCTTGCATACCCAATAACAAAAGTCAACTCCCTCACATTGTTCTATCAATAAATTGTGTGAAATCTTAGTCTGAATATTGAAGTAAAACTATGCTAAAATGAAATGATTTGTTATAAATGACCTGTCTGATAATGATACCTTGAGGTAAAGCAATATTATATAAAGTGACATAGATCATTATCTTTTTTTCTATTCTTATCATTTTAAATGGCTGCTTCAACAATCGTTATAAATTAATAAATGAATCATTGCCATTTTCTTGCTGTTAGATAGGGATTTGTACTGACTAAACTCTTTTTGACAAGTCTAAATTATTTGCATGGAATTGCCCGGGTACTCTCTCAATATATGTACGGACATGTCAGTAGCAATACCACAGATTCAATAAGAAAGGTAACACATTCTATCAGGGTTGATATCATCATTAAATCTCTTCACTTCGATATAAATGGCTCAGATTCCTCACATTTTTATCAGTGCAAGTATTTAAAAACAAATATTGGGTGACATGTTTTGAAGGCTATTATTTTTCTGCCCGTCTCAGCGTTTCAGTAGAGAGGACAGCGGAGGGGTCGGTGTTCAGTAAGAGTACAGGGGGAGCATTGCTAACAATCCGTTGGTGACAACAGTTGCATGACATCCCAGGATACACCCCTTGTGGTACATTCTTCTGACTGTGTCATAACGGTCATCTACAGAGACTTTTGTTCTAAATGATTTAGAATATAAATCAGATAAAAGTGACATTTTGCTATCAAATTTCTCAGATTTCTAGAAACTGTTCAATAAAGTCCAGGAACATAAATATAGAAATGAAAGGTTTTATAGCTAGATAAAATTAATATTGTGGTAGGATTAGATGAAGTTTTTGAAAATGGAGTGTGCAGATTTTATGAAACCAATACAATTTCATCTCAAAAAAATCATAACCTCCAATCCTTGCAAAACAGAAGTTTATGTGTTTTGATGTGCAAACAGAAAACACTAGTCAAATTAACAAATTGTTCCCATTTCGCCTTGCATGTTAATGCTGGCAAAAAGTAATAAGGAATGCTGGCAAAAAAGTAATAAGGCGAAATGGGAACATTATTGTTTCCTCTGATTAACAGAATTGGAAACTGATGAGATAATGCTGTTTTTATTAGAATCACAAAAGCACCTGTTTAATGTTGTTATGCATATCTACCTAATAAAAAAGGTAATTCTTCTTCATTGTCAGTTAATGCATAAAATGGCCCTTAGATATACCATTAATTGATCAACACTTGGTTTTCTATTTGAAGCATTAAAATAAAATAGAGACTTGGTGCTATCATATCCTATTAAAAAAATCCCCTAAAAGTCCAGGTCTTGGAGAACTGGCTTTATGAAATTGCAATGTTGAATTTATAGGTAAACAGGTATAATTGAATACTTTCATTGAAGAAAAAGTATATGAGCGCACTCTCTGATCTAAAAATTAAAACATGTCCATTAATCCTCAGAAAGATTTCTATCATTTACTATTTGCATATTTTAGATCAGAGGTTGCGCTCTGTATTAAATATCAAAGAATAGCTTTCAAAATTTGCCATTTTTGTAGACTTTTTCAGAATATGAAGAAATTGACGCATTTCGTGACGTCATAATACATTGACTAGCCAGAAAATGACGTCATTTTTGATAGATACGCAGTCACCAAAGATCTAAGTGATATTTAATGCATTATTAAGTAAAAATATGCAGTTTCATTTTTTTCAGAAAATCACAGGGCCAAATAAGGCAAAAGTGAACCTTCTTCTTTTTAGTGTTACTGTATTTTTTTATGAAATCATTTTCCTGGCATATTTCTTTCATCATATTTTTGTTTTCATTCATATTATTCTGTTGACATGTACAGCGAAACTACCTACAAGCAGTTCCATTCAGTCAAAAGTAATCATGTAAATCACATTCATTTCTTTAACGTCTTGTCAGCAAACACAATCTATCTCTAAGTCAAATGCTGATGGATTTTTTTTCATACTTTATTGTTAAGTTACAATTAACACGCTGGATTGTCAACGGTTTTTCCCCAGTTTTCCCGATCATGAAAAGGAGCATAGGGCAGCAGTCACCGGTCGGCAGGAGATATGCTCACTCCTCCATGACACCTGATCCCGTCTGTGATGTTTTAATCTGATGTTTTAGAGGTCTTTGTTTGCCCTGTTCCTGATCTTTATTGTTTCTATACAAATCTCTGTACTATATACATACTAGTAATTATTTTACATGCTTCATTGTTGCAAGCCTCTCAGGGCTTTTGAATTGCAAACAATCATTTGTTTTGTATTGTATTGTACTTTATTGTTTGAATGGATTTTGTTAGTTTGAATACTGTTTATCATCTTCATATTTCTTGTTAAAATCAACAAAAATAAATTGATCAAATAAACTTATCATAAATGCATCATAAAGTTTTTTTTTCAAATTATTATGATAGAAAATCGTGATACAGAATAAATTCAATGTTCATTATTAATGAAATCTCTGATGCTCAACCTAACATTGCAGAAGTAAAAAAGTTTAAAGCGAATTTCTAAAAATTATTATTTTTATAAATTAAATTCAAGGATGAATAACAAAAACAAACTATTTCCAGGAATCAATATTTTCCATAGATTAATATTCATACAGGTAACCTGAATGATATTTTCCAGGAAAAATTGGACAATTTTGTAAGGTTTTGTCACAATGTCAAAAAATATGTGCAACTGAAAACTGACGATTTCTTTGTATTTTATGAATTGATTATTTATGTCATTTTCATTCAAATTCAGCCAAAAAATATATAACGATCAAAGCATAAAAATTTTGATTGAGTAATGTGTCCTTAAAAAAATTAAACACAAAGATGGAGTTATCTATTTGAATCCCAATAAATGAACAAAAACTTGCAATTAAATTAGAATATACCGATTTCTTTTCCGTTTAGTACTTGTACACCTTTCTTCGTGGCTGTACACTGAATTATATCATAAGTGAATACTATGAGCAATTTGACCTCAATGGATGATATATAATATATATATTTCATTGGAACCATACAATCTATTAATTGTACCATTTTATTTTTCTAGTTATTTGTAGGGCCTTATCTAGTATTTGTTCAGCGTCTCAATAGAGTCCCCCATCCAAAAAAGAAGCAAGAAAACTACAAAAGAAAGCCCACACTTTTTTTTTTTTTACTACAGATTACATTTATTGTTGCATTATTTTTTCAAGCATTTTATCAGTGGTCTTCAGATAAAATTCTAGTTGAAGCGCGACCTACCTTGTTTACTATGTATATATTCGATTCTTCATTTTTTACAGATACAAACTTTGTTTGTTTTCCAAAGCATCTAGAACCGCAACCAAATATGTGCCATGTCATGTTCTTTAGAATAGTTTTGCAAAAGAGGAATGACAAGGCTAGAGGTAATGTGTTTTTTGAGTCACCTTCTCGCGGGCACTCTCTGTAGTCAAAAAAATCACGAAGAAGATGGGCCCCCAAATCTCTAAGGTGATGAATCATGGGACATATACTCAGCAGACGACAATGGAGAGTGATGAATAGGGCATCTGCCTTCAATCAACGTACGTACACCTTATCGATAGAGTGTGTGCCACTGTGTCACATTGACAGATAGGATCTAAAAACACAAAGTACTTAAATTCTAATTGACTTCTGTCTAATTTCCATTACAAAGAATGCTATTAAACAATTACGGTTTTGTTGGTTTGTAGGTGTTAAAGTGATCTGACCTAAAGTGGTGCATTAACCATCAACATGTCTTATCTTCCTTTGAACTTTTGATGACTTTTCAAAACATGTAAATCACTGCTTCTCATTTCGTTCTTTTGCTCACAATGAGTACACCAATCCCTGGACTCTAACCCACAAAGATAACTCAGTAAACTTAGGAACAATTCCTTGGATTACTGATCCGCACTTCTTAGGATTAGATTAAGGACTGACGTGAAAAGTAATCGTCGTATGTTTCTTTATCAAATAAACGCAACAGTGCTTTAATGGTTCAGCATTTATTAATTTTCATTGACATCATTTACAAATCATTGTAATGAGCAACAAGTTAAAAACACATAATAGAAAAATAAATTCTTCAAAGCAATGATGAAATCACTAAGCATAAAATACATAATACAAATCCGAGGCGGGAACTTAGCACAGAAAGCAAATGGAATTATTGTAAACGGATTTCACATAAAAGTAAAACATCAAGTCAATGCACAGCACCATGGTAAAATTCGATCATGAATTCCCAGCGCCAGCACCGAGACAAAATAATCAAAAAGTATAAATTACTACAAAATGCGTACAAAAGACACTCAATAAACTGTACTCTCAAATACATAGGCACAGTAAGATATGGAATGGATTTAAGGTTTATTTCTTAAGTCACATTGGAATTTGAGCAAATCAAAATCGTCTTTAGAGCAGCACTATTGACAATTGCAAGTCTGTTTGATATTTTAGTAGCCCATCATAGGCACACACGCTGAGCTGTGAGAGGGCCTTTGGTACGGTGAATACCTATAGTAATCTCGTCTGGTTTTCACACAATTGTCCTCGAATGATCCTGAGTATCCAGAGTTCTGGACACGACAGGAAGGCTGGAAGGGCACCTGTTGTTTTGGTTGTTTCTGGGAGAAAGTGTTATCACAATAGAGTCTCTGATCGAACTGGCAGCTGGAGTACATGTTCTCGTTAATCTGACTAGAAGGGTAATGTTTGTTTGAAGCAAAGCGACAACTGGATGGGTATTCCTCTTTTGTACATGGCACTGTGTAGTTTGGCGGTGACGTGGTGTACTGGCGGGTTTGGGTCACTCTGTAGGGATGACGTGATGGAAAGGATCCTGGGTATTGATAGGGACAAGTCACATTGGGTGTGAGGTTATTGATAAGTCCCATTAGAGACGAATTGAACTGACTGGAAGATGTGGAGGATTGCATAGAGTTAATTATAGCGTT
This sequence comes from Saccostrea cuccullata, assembly GCF_032062105.1. Classification (NCBI taxonomy): domain Eukaryota; kingdom Metazoa; phylum Mollusca; class Bivalvia; order Ostreida; family Ostreidae; genus Saccostrea; species Saccostrea cuccullata. The sequence goes on along the minus strand of NW_026931334.1, from coordinate 204,238 downwards.
GAAGTTGAACTTGTACGTATGTCTTTTTCCGGACACTTTGTTCAGAATGAACTTGTCGTAGTAAAACCTCAGAGCACGGCTCATATTATCGTAGTTCATGGAGGGCTTGTTTTTTCTCTGTCCCCATTTACGTGCCACTGCATCAGGGTCAACCATTCGGAACTCTCCGTTTGTCCCCTCCCACCGAATGCAGTCCTTGTTTTCTTCCTCTGACAGAAGTTCCAGAAGAAATTGCCAAAGTTTGATTTGTCCACCGCCTATAAATGAAGTAAACGAAAAAATTATAATATAGTTACTGCTGAAATTCTATGATTTTTATAAATAAAAACAATAATGAAGGAGAACAGTTTTAATAACTACAAAGTTTCATACTTACATGATAATAAGGATGCAATCCTTTTCAGGGTTTCCTCAAACTGTTTTGATTCTTGCGATTTCTCTTGTTTCACGTTTGTCACCCTTGGAGGTGGGGGTGTAGGGGATGTTATTGGAGATGCACGATCTGTAAAATAGAACAAAATGAGTTCAGATTTGATACAAAGGAAAGAGGTAAACAATGTCAGTAGTTACTGTACATCACATTGTTTTGTTTATATTATTTTTTTAATAATTTTCCGAGATATTTTACCTTCTGTTGTTATGATACAGTAGTCCTTATCCTCGTTTATACACTCCAGAATTTCACTGAGACGTCTGTATACAGGAGCGGGTTTTACGGGTTCTGTTAGAAGACTCTCTAAACTGTGGTGGTTCTCCGTCGTTTGAATATGCTCTTCATACGAAGGAGGTAGAAAGTGAGTCTGAGGTTGCTGCTGCTTAACTTTTTCTTTGGTATCCCAATCCTGATAGAAGTTTGGAACCTGGTTTACATCGAGTGTTGGGACAATGTTCTCCAGATCTGGCACGGATTGATCGTGGCAGAAAACATTCGTGATTAGGTCCTCTTGGTCAAAACCTGGGAAATCGTCAAAAAGACTTTCTGGTGTATCGCAGGACAACATTTTGCGTAAAGGTGTGCAGAGAACTGAAAAAAGAATGAAACCTACATTAGCACAGGTAGGACAGGGCAAAATAGTAAACAAATCGCTTAGTAAGAGGTTTACATATAACCGATCGCCCACCGACTTTAAACGCTTTGTTGTCGCAAATAGGTGAATGAATTACCTATATGACAAATAGATGTACACTACTCATGTATCGCACCGAAGTAACAAAGACAAGCAGGTGTGTGTACAAGTCGGCGATATACAATCTAAATACAACATGCTTTTCTGCGTCTGGTTATAAGAATTCGCTATCTCTGATGGAATGTCATTCACTAAAACGAAGGACAACAATCTTCGGAATGCTTTTATCAAGCAATGACGTCCGAACTTAGAACGGGTATTCCCTTAATTTATTGCCATCTCAGGAACTCCAGAAGCTAATAGCGCAAAGTAGTCAGAGAACGTAAAATCCAAAGCATGTTGTATGTAGATACAGTATTGCATTTCTAAACTTAAGGGGAAGAAATAATTTTTAAAAAAATCAAAAAAATCACAAAGTCTTGGAATGAAAAAAAAAATGGATGAAAAAACATGATGTTTTTTTCACAATAACTATAAAATTGACTGATGTATTTCCCATTTTAGAATACCATTTAGGCAACAGTGTTGAGAAAAACCCACCTTATTTCTTTTCTGAAGTAAGTGTTACATCTACTAAAACATACTAAGTGAATAAACCTTCAAGCATTGCCGCCTTATTTATATGTCCTGAGTCACACTTATAATGCTATACACAACCTACTATAGACAACGAATACACACAATTTTTTTGTTGTTGTCGTTACACACTTGACTGGATAAGCCAGTCATGAGGCGTTCCAGTGGTTGAACACTGTTGGCGGGTTGGACTAACTATTCATGTACCTTGTTACCTTATTTTTACCTATGCTCCATTTACTGCTCTCTCTCTAGGCTAGTCCCTTTTCTCTAGTGATCAAAGTTAGCGCACCTGCTATTTTTACGCATTTTTGTCTAATTGTACGTGTTTCTTGACGCACCGAAAGTGATTTCATATTGTTTTTTCACATTGATTTTTACGATTGATACCACAGTCCATTTTAATTGTCACGATGTAGCATCTCGCTGTGCATTATTTTGAACCCCTGGGCTAATTGTGGCGGGGGTGGGACCAATAAAAGGCAATAATATAGTGGTTTCTGAGTGCGAAAGTGAAGTACTCCTCTTGCCCAGGTTGCTGAGGTGTCTGGGTCATTGGTACAGTATGATGATAATCGTGATAATTACTGTTTTAAAAATACCTTTTAAGATAATGCAATGATAAAACCAAAGTCAAGTGGTGTGAGTCATTCTCCTAGCTTCTGTACCCTATAGAGCTCCCTGTTTTGAAAATATTTATCAGTATAGATTAATAATTGTATATAATGCGGTTTTAAATTTATGTCTGTCTGTGACCAATTTAAATTTTTTCTTACTATAAAATTTTAATGCATCAGTCAGTATTATTCTACTGTTTGAAGTAAACAAATGTAACATTTTAGATGCTTGTATTATTTGATCATTTTACATTTATTTGAACATTATATTTACATACCATTATTCATGTTTTAACATGAATTTAACATGTTTTCTGAACAATCGAAGAGAATATATATATTATATTTGTTGCCCCTTTGCATTTTTAAAAAAAAATATAAACTGCAGTTAAATATGGTGGAGAATTACATTTCTAACTGTATCTCAAATGGTAATACTGTGGTGTGCATGTATTTATGTTTGAAGATGCTATGTAAGCTCTCAGAGACCATGTTTTGCCAACACTTTGCAGATCATACGAAAATAGTTTTATTGTTTATTAAAGGATAGAATCCGGACTAACATTAATAATCTGTTATTTTTAATGTGTCATCTTTTGTTTATATTTCGTGATATTTATTTAGGGTGGCGCTGTATTATGCCAACATTTTCACGTACTTTGCAAAAGAGTTAGGGTAAGAACCAAAAACGGTCGAATTCTTCCAGCAAAAAGTGTTTACATCATAAAAGATGAACAGATTGTCTGCTATGTGGAGGTGAAGGGTGTTATGGCACTTTTGTTTTGTGTACATTCCATTATGCAATAAAATACACGTGTAAACTGACACAGTATTGATAAAATCCTTGCATTTTTAAGGTACTCCAGATTCGCACAGAAGTCAAGAGTCCAATGACGCAAGAAATTCCAGTTCCACTAGTAACTGGTTCAATATTTTGGCGGGTCTTTTGGTGACAAAGCCTTTTGGACTAAAATATATTTTGCATCAAATTTACATACTGTGTACCTGTATGCTGTACATGAAGGGAAAACCTGGGTCTTTTGAACTTTAATATATTCGATTAATATCAATTCAATACTTAATTTAACATAAAATCTTAATTTATCAATATTGAATATCGTACTTGTTGTTAGTTTAAAAGATCAATATCTTCGATTTAATACCGATTGACATCGCGCCAAGCAAAACAAGGAATATCAATTAAGGTAAATAGAAGAATTAATTTTAGTCCAGATTTAAACTGTCAAATTTAATGTAAAGATTTGTTGTGTACGGTAAACAATACATTTGGCGTACGGGCACGGGTATGTCGGTCAAAACTAGGGTGGAGCTGGACAGGTATTTACGACTTATCACGGCCCAGTTGGCAAATATTGTGAAGTTAAAAACTAAGACAGCTATCTTAGTTTGTCGGGTACAGTCTTGAAGTTTAATACCAGGTGTGGCATTTGTATTGACCCAATTATAATCAAATTAAGATTCTGTATTTTGAATAAATTTTTCATTCTCTTTATCTCTCTTACTAATTAAACCTTCTATGAATTGTCTTTTAAGGTGTATACATTTAAAAAATGGGAAATGATTTTATGTTTTGGTCCTGAAATTTTCGGGAAATGTATTCATGTTTGGTTCTTCATTTTTTGGAGCTGATCAGTTTGTATCATCTATAGATTTGATGATCGATAAAAGTAAATTCCCTTATCAGCCCTATATCTCTCAATAGAATACAATCAATTGCAGGAAGATTACCTGACAGTCCATCATTTTTGTGACAATTGCCTTTTTGTAGGCTTATTATCAAAATAAATAAAATTCCATCGCTTTTAAACTTGACGCCACATCAGACACTTTAACTAAAATTTCAATATTAATTGAAATTCACGTTTTTGATTAATTTAGACATTAAATTGCTGTACAATGTTAATTTAGCAAACTTTATTATCTCCAGAGCGTTAAATCACCTGTAAAATGCCTGCAGTGCAACCTTGTCAAAACTAATTAAGATGATTCAATGGCAACGCTTTCTGACAGTTTAATGCATTTATTTCGTTTTTAATAAATCATTTATTACTTTGCAGCTCATTTTAATATTGAAGTCTTTGGATATCCTTGATATTGCTTTAATTATTGGTCTTTCTCGACGATTTCTGAAAAGAATCTTCCTTTAATGTCATAAATTCAACTTGTTATAAAAATTATAACGATTATATAATGAAATACTTGAATGTTTTAAGAAAATAATTTTCACCTGAATTTTTCTCCCTATTTTAACTTATCAGTACCTTGTATTTGACACCAGGAAAAGTACAGACCCATTATGGGCAATTTCACAAACTAATGAACATATTATGGTATTTATTGTTAAAAATTCTGTGAAGCAAATGACCTTCAAACAAAATGCGATATAATTTGCACCACGGTTTGATGAAAGATAACGTTCCAAGACAAAGTCCCTTTTCACAACTGTTTCGAGATTTTTGTTTATAGTTTATTTAACGGACCGAAAACCATCAAATTTAACCATTTGGGATTTAAAATTAAACTTCTCGTTTTGATAGTTGTCTAAACATTTGTTAATTTCTACTTGGTTAACCATCTTGGGACTTTAAGTGCAGATTAACTCAGTTTTGATAGGACGACTATACGATATGAGAACAGAATATGTGTCATAGCTGCTGACTGCCGACATCCGGGTATTATAGACGATTTTCAAACTGTCTATCTAAACACTTACAATCTATTTTTAGGAACGAACTTGGTCCTTCAAATAAGATTAGTGTTTGTGAGAAAAAGTAGATATATTAGAAACAACATCTAAACAAAAAAACCAGGTAGCAACAATTGTATAAAAGTGAGTCCAGAAAACGAAAAACACCCAACTAAATACAATGACGAGGCGTATATTTCATATTCTGTAACAAAATAAGTTTGTAATATTCTTTTTGAAAGTCAATTACAAATAATTAGATACTTGTAGCATGAAATTTAACAAGGTCATTTGAACTTTGTGGTTTTCTTCAAAGCACTGATTAAAATTGCATGTGTTCTGAAAGTGTAAAGTTTCTCCAAGACATACGACATTTTTTGGAAATCGAATTAATTTTGAAGGAAGCGTATAATTTTTAGTTTGAGATTATGTCGAACTTGGCCAATCATAGAGGTGTAACGAAAGGAAAACTTCTAGTTTTAAATTGAAGAAAATTAATAAAACGATTAAATTGTAAATTTTACGGAATTAAGATTGTATAAACATATTCGCATCAAAAATGTCTTCTGTTAATAATGTATGATAATCCAATTAGCAGGTGTCCCTTCTTTTTTTTTTTTTTTTTTAATATTTTTTTCAAAATTTCAGCTGCAGAGGAAGAGTGTCGTGAAATGTAATAGAGATAATTTTTTTTAATATCGCTCTATAGAAGGTGAGACAGTAGTTATGACGGTCTTAGGTTTTTTATATTGTTCTTAATCTTTCTATTAAGAGTTGCATTAAAAATGTTTAACTTGTTGCGTTTAGTGATGTAGACTTCCATTAAATATACTTCTTGCTATTCGACATCCCTGTGTTAGGTACAGTTTTGTAGGGATATCATGCTGGGTAAGACGTTCCTTTCTATCTATAGGCGTCCTTCCTGTAACGGGGATAATCTTTTTACACTGTTTGTAATTTGAACAAAAATACCTACATTGTGACAAATTTAACTCTAAATATATTTAAACTTTTTTTTCATAGTCTTCACAACCTTGCTGAAAAAAAAACGTGAAAAAGAGTTGCTAATAAAAGATTGCTTTGCCGCCTACCTCCAAGTCAGTTTTCAAAAGTTAAAATTTCAGTGATTTTTATATTTATTTCGCTTTGGAAATCAACAGAAAATGCAAAATCTTTTATAAAATATACACTCATTAACAAACATTCCGTTTATAATATAATGAATTGTTATTGACCAAATTCTTGCTGTTGTTGCTTTACAGGGGAATTAAAAGAAGGGAAATATTTTTGATCTACACTGGAATAACGAACATCATTCAACGAACAGTATTCAAACTCCAAGACCAATTTAACAATACAAATCGGAAGTAGAGCTAACACTACCTCCATAAACATTAGAGGTGGGATCAGGTGCCATGAAGGAGTATACGTCCCCCGTCCACCGGTCACACCCGCCGTGTGCTCCTTGTCATAATCGGGTACACGGAGATTCAGTAGAAAGTGTGTTAATAATGGCCGAACAACTTTCATAAAAATCGTCAGTACACATTCTACTTCATGATACTTTGTATTCGCTGAAAAGGCGATAGTATCCACTATATAGTTTAATTTGCAAAATGTTGTCTTTAAACATGATTGTTGATATCCATATACAAATCATCAACCTGTCAATAGCGTATTAGCAGTCTCGTTTAAAGTCATCTTTTCGTAAGTTCTATGGTCGATACAACGACCTTGTCAGTAAATACAATTTATCATTTAGTCAAATGCTGACTGACGTTTTTCATACTAATTGTTAGTCGGTTATTTATACACTGAATTGACGACGGATTTTCCCGTTATTTCCCGATTATGACAAGAAGCACATGGCGGATGTGACCGGTCGTCAGGGGATGCTCGCTTCTCCATGGTACCTGATCCCCCCTCTGATGTTTTGGGGGTCCGTGTTTGCTCTGCTCCTATTTTGTATTGTATTGTGGACTTCTGATCTTGAATACACTTCGTTATTTCCATACGTTTTACTTGTTATATATAGGAAATCGTTCGTACGTAAATATCGAAAAACAGAATTGTATAAACTCCAAATGCAGGTGTTACGGGTATATTGCTAAAAATAAGGAGAGTTGACGATAGAAAAGTCAATTCATCATGTTTATCACAAAATTTTGTTGTTTGGTTACTCTATTTCCATTTTCCAGATAAATATCCAGATACGACACAAAATGTTTCAGACTATTAAATTGTGTCTTTTATGTCGAGTCCAAACATCAATGTATCTAGCCGCGGGTTCGAATTCCACTGTGGGACGTGGAGACCGGTCCTTCGGATGAGACCGTATAAACCGAGGTCCCGTGTCGCAGTAGGTGCTGGCACGAGAAAGATCCCTCCTTGCTCAATGGCCCTGAGTGCCGAGTATAGGACAAAATTTGCAGCTCTCCACCGCTCTCCACCGGCATGTGGAGTCGCGTCTCCATATGAGTGAAAAATTCTCGAGAGGGACGTTAAGCAATTTACAATCAATCGATATATCTAAATGCTGAGGGGAGGCAATAGCAAGAGCCTTGTGCTTTTCATGAAGAAAATTATTAAGTATGTTCGGCTTTATATGAATACGAAATAGGTCTCTTATATAATAAAGGGTCGTAATTGGTACTCATTTCATGATATTTAATAGATTGTTTGAAAATTTGATCTCCAAAAACTACATATACTTTTACTTGTATTTTACTTGAACTTAAAACCTGAATTGTTTTTAACAAGATGAATTTTTAAATGATCAATGATAATTTTACTTTAAATAGTGGAAGTTTTATTTTTATTCAAAAATACGTAGCTATATATGATGTTAAACCTTTGACTATAATTTACCATGTGGAATGGTTGTGTTAATTTTCAAAGATTTAGAGTGTCGAGTCTAATTTCGTATTTTACACAACTTCTCGAGTACTTATTTGTACAGTACTTCTGAAGTTTCTTCGCTGCTGTTAATGATTTATTGAGGAGTAAAGGAAGAGGTTTCAGTGATAGAACATTACCTATGTATCTTTGTTTTATGTAGTTTAGGAATCCATGCAGTATATATATGGTAATTTAAATTAATTCTTGGAACGTAAAAACATATTTTAAACTGACATAAGAATATTTGTGACAAAGTAATTGCACGTTTATTTTCAGCAATGTTGCTTTTTTTTTTCAAAATTGTGAAAGTAATGTCCTTTTGGTCAGGAATCTGGAGTAACGGAGGGTTTACGCAAGTTGATTATACGGTAAAAATGCATAATTTCGTTATAAATCTTCTCCTCTGCTTTATGGTATTTAGCAAACAATATAATTTCCGTATTATGTTGAGGAAGAACCTCTGTTATTCACCTCTGAAAATAAATCACTGTATATCATATGTATAATTGAAAGTTTAATTGTACAGAAAAAATTGTATCCAAACATTTTTAATGTTTTATACAAAAATATAATTCTCATATTTTTTGATGGTGAGGCAGACATTAATAATTTCTAACCTTTTGTCAGTGTATGTTAATAAAACGACAAGTTTCAATTGTTACATCCTCCCGCTTACTCAAGGACAAACGTTTTTTGATGGGGATGTAGAGAAGTGATAGGGAAATGTATCCGTGAGTGAATTTTTGTCTTTAAAACTTTGGCACTATTGTATCTTATCACAAGGAGCACATGACGGTTATGACCGGTCGGCAGGAGATGCTCACTCCTCCATGGCACCTGATCCCAACTATGATGTTTTGGAGGTCCTTGTTTGCTCTGCTTCTAATTTATATTATTTTATAGACTGTTGAACTTGAATAATGTTCGTTATCTCCATATATTTCATCTTAAGCATACTAAAAGTATATGCCACATACAAGCACACAGCCTTAAAACAACACATAGACGTATGGTGTGTATATCTGGACTACATACAGTATATTATTCCCCTTATAATATCTTTTTTTTCTAAGTTTCTGGTTGGGCACTATGTAAACAATATGAAAAATTTAAATCTGATTAAATATACCAGGAACGAGCAAGGAGCATCCGCCTCCAAAGTGATCTTTTGTTAAACAGAAAGTAAGATAATTATGTATCTTAAACACAAAAAGCGGTACAGGAAACGAACCTTTGAAGGTTTTATGTTTGAATTCTTCCATAATATTTAATTCATAACAGGCAGGTCATAAAGATATTTTAAGGATTTTTTCACAATCATGTCATACATAGTAATCTGAATTCTTTTCAAAAACATATTTTTAACCAAATAATATACATGATACTTATGATAAAGGTACTTTTTCTAAATTATTGTATTAAAAATCATTACTTTAAATATATGGTGTAAAAGTTTTGCAATAATAATTTCAAATTTTCTTTCAAAAATCTCCCGTTGTCTTTGAAAACATTTCTGGGTTTCTGATATATTCTGTAGCTTGTTATAAAAGAAATAATTGAAATATAATTGATCAGTTATTGCCTAAGGATAAATGAAAGTCGTAGTACAATGTATTTGTTTATTTTGATATAAGTAAATCGATCATTATCGCTCAAGGAGACATGTACAAGATGTGCTAAAAACTGAGCGGATTGGAAAGGGAATTCCCCAACATTCTATTTTATTTTTGTTCAGTAACTTTGATTTCATATAGTCTAAATAAATTATTATCGATTTAATTACTTAAGGTAAATTTATTTATTTTGAAAGTAAATGATTGGTTAAGATTTGTTTGTGTTGGATTTCTGTATGATTTAAACTAAGTAAAACTACAGTTTAATACGTTTATAGGAATGTGAAGTATGATTCTCACAAAGCATTGTTAAACCGTTATCTGTTTCAATGACGTCATTTATAATGCTTTAAATGGTATCCTAAGAAACTGACATGAATGTTAATTCGATTTACTTTTAAATGTGTTACAGAAATTTAAGTGGAACAGGATATTTCGTTTTTACCGTCAAATTGCATGATGAATTGATTCAAGGTCATGGAACCACTCTTTATGTCTTTGGTTTTTATATCAAGACAAAGATAAAATACAGAAACCGATATTTAGATGTGCAAATATATGTTAATTTCATAACAAATATTTATACAAATAATCGATTAAAACCTAGATATGAAAGGGTTACCGTCATTTTTGTTCAGGCGAATTTAGCAAATTAAACAAATATAGGGAATAATTTGATAAAAAAAAATTTTTTGATAAATTATTCCAAATTATTTTTACCCTTGTTGTATCAAGAATCATTAATGAAACATAAAAATTAAAAAAGAATATCGTGTTAACAATTTTAAAGGCCATTCTGTGTCTAATTTTAATGGACAGGTTTCATTTAAATTGAATATCCATTCTAAAGAACTGTATGTGTGTTTTTAAGGACTAGCTGTATCTTCTACCTTGAAGGGCATATTTTCGAATGGAAGAGGGTGGCAATATTGCATAATGTAGAAAAGTAAAATCACATGTCGGCATGAGTTGCAAGGAGGTGTTGGATTTTTATAGTACCTGAGTCCACTCTGATATCTGAATCCATCCATTTTCTAAAGCTAATAAGTTCTGAACAGTTCATGGTTGGATACCATAAAATATATGGAGATAACAAACAGTAATTGTGGAACAGAGCAAACGACAGTTCTCCAAAACATCAGAGGTGGGATCAGGTGATCACGTTTATTATAGAGCTTGGTTGTTAGATTACCATTAACGTCTTTTTCAAGTAAAATATCCAAATTTGAAACAGATGTGTCAGACTATGTGGTATGTTTTATTACAAGCTTTCCGGGATATGTCGCTTCGGTATAAGAATGGAAATAACCATTGTATATTGACAATACATGAACATCGTCGATATATCTAAATGTCAGGTTGAAGTGTTTAGATTTTGTTTTAATGTAAACGATTTTGGACAAGTTCTGCTTTATGTGATTACAAAAATAGGGGTGCAATTGGTACCCATAGGAATTCTACCCTTAATAAGGTTTTGTCACCATGAAACATGCTAAATTGTTGGAAGACCTGGTCTCCAAAAACAATATAGGTATTGTCAAGCAAAAACTCATGCATTTTTTTTAATATCAACTTCCGAGTACTTGTGTGTACAATCAGAATGTGTTTTAACAAAATAATTTTGCAAATTACTGATGTAACGGTAAGTAAATTTACAAGTTCCATTTTAATTAAAAAAAACCAGCTGTCAATGATATAAAAAATTCTGAACTTAACTTTATCGTGGGGAATGGTTGTGAGTTTTTATGTTTTTTTAATTATTCCAAATTTTCCAAAAGTTCCTCAGAATTTTTTTACTATCCATCTTATATATACTTCTCGAATATATTGTTGCGCCGAACTTCTAAAGTTTCTCATTCACATCTGTTAGTATTTTAGTTAGGAGTGCAGAAAAAGGCTTGGTAGAATATTAACTGGAACCCGCATTGTATCTTTGTTTGAAAGGATTTTTAAACTAATCACCTTTAATTTAGCTATTTTTAAATCTTCCATCAAGTATTTATAATATTCCGTTTAAAGTTGGTCTTCATATGCAATAAAAATTAAGTGATGTCGCATAATTGTCAAGCGTTCACTTTTCTCAATTAAAATTTCAAACAAAATATTATTAAAGGTCTAAAACCAGAATAAAAACTATTCCTTTTTACCGTTTAAGTAGATAAATGTAATTTCAATTTATAAATACCGAATATCAAAGGTA